>NC_073303.1:210501733-210801733 GCF_027595985.1 Sorex araneus
GGAGGGAGGAGGGGAGGGAGAGAGAGGTGGGGGGAAGAGAGAGAAAGAGAGAAAGAGAAAGAGAGAGGGAGAGAAGGAGAGGGAGAGAAAGAGGGAGAGGGAGAGGAGGGGAGAGAGAGAGAAAGAGAAAGAGAGGGACAGAGAGAGGGAGAGGGAGGGAAGAGGGGAGAGGGAAGGGGAGAGAGAGAGAGAGAGAGAGAGAGAGAGAGAGAGAGAGTGTTCAATCCTCAGCCAAGGACCACTAGGAGTGTTCCTGAGTGCAGAGCCTGAGCATCACCAGATGAACCAAAAAGCGAAAGAAAGAAAGAAAGAAAGAAAGAAAGAAAGAAAGAAGAAAGAAAGAAAGAAGAAGAAAGAGAAGAAAGAAAGAAAGAAAGAAAGAAAGAAAGAAAGAAAGAAAGAAAGAGAGAAAGAGAGAGAGAGGAAGGAAGGAAGGAAGGAAGGAAGGAAAGGAAGGAAGGAAGGAAGGAAGGAAGGAAGGAAGGAAGGAAGGAAGGGAAGGAAGGAAGGAAGGAAGGAAGGAAGGAAAGAAGGAAGGAAGGAAGGGAGGGAGGGAGGGAGGAGGGAGGAGGAGGGAGGGAGAGGGAGGGAGGAAGGAAGGAAGGAAGGAAGGAAGGAAGGAAGGAAGGAAGGAAGGAAGGAAGGAAGGAAGGAAGGAAGGAAGGAAGGAAGGAAGGAAGGAAGGAAGGAAGGAAGGAAGGAAGGAAGGAAGGAAGGAAGGTAGGTAAAGTCGAGCTTCAGACACGGCTGGCCACCTGCTTTGTGGCACTGGTGGGTCGAAGCGTCTGCAGCCCATAGGTGCCCAGAGCAGACTTGACCAGTCCTGTTCCATGCTAGGTATCTCCTGGGGCAGAAGTGGCTTTCCTCAAGGCCGCCTTCCTTGCTCCCCACCCTCCCAGTTACCCCCCTCCATGCAAGGGGAAGGGGTCTAACTAGTGCGACCAAGGTCACAGAGGGGGTCAGGGTCTGAGCCTAACACTGAGTGTGCCGCGGCTTTCTTACTACCCAGATATGCCTCGGGCTTGCGGACTTTATTCCACTCCTTCCTTCACAGGCCGTCAAGAGCAAAGGCTGAAAATCACTCCTGACTACTGAAATCCATTTCTTTCTCCCAGCCCCGCTCACACACACCAGCACAGCTCCATTGAGATATTTTCCAATTATTAATGATATTGCTGTGGGCGAGGCAGAAGCGGGAGGCGGAGGGTCTCTGCGTTCCTTCGCGATTCCCAGGTTCTTCAATATTTTCAAGAATGAAAGTATTGAATAATAGATATGCTCAGACTCAAAGTTGGAAAGTAGAAAAGTTTATTAGAAAACAGAAGAGAGCAAAAAAAAAAGGAGCTCTCCAACTGGCGATGAACTTAGTGTAGGACTAGGTTAGCTATAGCATAGCTGGGTAGGGCGTTTAGGCAAACACGGTTGACTTGGGTTCGATTCCTCCATCCCTTGCGGAGAGCCCGGCAAGGTACCGAGACTATCCCGCCTGCACAGCAGAGCCTGGCAAGGTCCCTGTGGCATATTCCATATGCCAAAAACAGTCACAACAAGTCTCAAAATGGAGACGTTACTGGTGCCCGCTCGAGAAAATCGATAACAGTGCTACAGTGCTACAAGTGAGCTATGGCTCTTTTTGTGAGTTTTTTTTTTTTTTAATAGGAAAACCAACTGGGTCTTTGTGTTACGGAGAATGCAGGGACTCTACAGGGTGGTCTGGCTACTTTGTCTTTCTGGTTACCTGGCTCAAGTATTGTTCATTATCTTAGTCTTGTGACTCCTAGTTCTGGCACAGACTACTGCAGTCCCTGGGGAAGGCCAGGAATGTTAAAGATAGAACCCAGGTGTGATGGGTCATGGGGAGAAACGGAACTGCTAGCAAAGGGAAGTTGTGGACTCCCCTCGCATTGGCCGGGGGAAACGAAGGCTTCCTCTTTCAATATTGCCCTGTAGCACTATCTTCCCGTTGTTCATCGATTTTCTTGATCGGGCATCAGCGAGACTTCCTGTTACTATTTTTGGCATATCGAACATACCATGGGTAGCTTGCCAGGTTCTGCCATGCAGGCAAGATATTCTCGGTAGCTTGCCGGGCACTCTGAGAGGGACGGAGGAATTGAACCCGTGCCGGGTAAGTGCAAGACAAACGTCCTACCCGCTGTGCAACCTCTAAGACTTTTTGTACCTGCTACAAAAAAACATCTGGTTGCAATGTACTGCCTTTGACTTCTTTATCAAATTATTTACATGGGCCTTCACTTATGCTGTAGCTCTTCCCTTATCTTTATGACCTCCTTATTTCTTCCCTAGTCCCCTGGCAACATTTTCCCTCATTCTAATCTCTGGGTTCTAGTGATGCTAATGCAGGAGAGGTGATGGAGGGTCTCTTTGTTTGCCCAGTTGTTTGATTTCCAGTTTCTTCAAGAATGATTTTTTTTTCTTTTTTTGCTTTATGGGTCACACCTGGCGATGCACAGGGGTTACTCCTGGCTCTGCACTCAGGAATTACTCCTGGCGGTGCTCAGGAGACCATATGGGATGCTGGGAATCAAACCCAGGTCGGCCGAGTGCAAGGCAAATACCCTACCCACTGTGCTATCGGTCCAGCCCCAAGAATGAAAATCTTAAGTGATAAAGATTCCCCAACTCAGAAATGGAAAGGAGAATATTTTATTGGAAAGTCCAAGAGAAAAGTAAAGTAATTCCCCAAAAGCTGAGCAACTTAGAACAGGACTAAGTTAACCATAACTCTTTATGTGGATTTTTTTTTTTTTAACAAGGAAACTGGGTCTTTGTGTTACAGAGAATGCAGGAAGTTAAAGATAAAGGTTTTTCCTGTGGAGCCTTTTTAATGAAAATTGGACCCTTGACAAGTGCTACAGAGGATGCAAGAATCTAACAGATCCTTTTGCCTAAGGTGGCATGTCCCCTTATCTCAGCCTCCGGTAAACCTAAAGTGTGGAACAGAATTTTATCTTGGACAGTTGTTGTTAACGTCTTACTTATCAGAAAGAGCACAGGAATTCACAGGAAGTCAAAAACTTGGAAGCCAAAAAAACAAAAACAGAAACAACAACAAAAAAACAGAGACTGCTTACAGCAGCTGACAAAGGTAAACTGAGGTTTCCTCTTATAATGCTTTTCCTGGTCTCACCATGTTCACCACATTCTTGCCTTGGATGTTCTGCATATACCTGGAATATCACTTCTTGCTTTCTCCTGACTGAGTGCACCTTTTCCTTCAGGTTCATGTCTGGATCTTGGAAAATGTTCCCTGCTGGTCAAGTCTAATTTGACTGATCCCTACCATTACAACTTTGGCTCATTTATATCAGCTATGCTAATTGGTTTTAATGTCCTCGACATGGGCTGGAGTGATAGTGCAGAGAGCAAGGCATTTGCCTTGCATGCGGCAGACCCAAGTTCGATTCCTCCATCCCTCTCGGAGAGCCCAGCAAGCCACAGAGAGTATCCCGCCTGCACAGCAGAGCCTGGCAAGCTCCCCATGGCATATTCGATATGCCAAAAACAGTAACAACAAGTCTCACCATGGAGACGTTACTGGTGCCTGCTGGAGCAAATCGATGAGCAACGGGATGACAGTGACAGTGACAGTCCTCGACATACTCCAGGTTCTGAGAGATTCTTAAAGGCAGGTTGATTATTGTATATCCCAGTTGAGAGTACAGTGTCTGAAACCGGTCTTTAGTAAATACATTTTGAGTTACTAATAAGTGACCTCTAATTCACAGGTTCTTATCCACAGGCATAAGATGGTTGACGTATAATGCAGTAGAATATATTGATTTCTCTGTGTTTTCTCCTAAAGTCACCCCCCCCCACACCCATTATTTTTTTTTCTTTCCAATAAAGGGTGTGTATTGAGCAGGAAGCTGTCAGTGTCATGGTCAATTGTTCAAGAACTTTGAACTAATTCAATTCTTCTTTATTTTCACTCCCTAGATTTAGATGGTCGCCAGTATTTGTCTGTCCAAAAGTATCCAGTGACCATGAGTCATCAGAATGATTTTAGCAGCTTCTCTTCCGGTCTGCATCTCTAGGCTCTGTATATTTGAATCAACCTCCTCTACTACAGCTCAGTTAACCTCCATCAAGCTCTCTACCTGTTTCCAAACCATGAATGTTTTCTATTTACTTCAGGATAAATTTTATATGCCCCTATTCAAACGTTCTCACGATCTGCTTGCAGTGTACTTTTACCATGCCTTTCCATTCCCTTCAGTCTGCTATGCCACTAACTGGCCCTGTTGGGCAATGTAAACTAAGTCATTTTCTTTTTCGCAATTACTTTCTTCAGCATGGTAAAGCTCGTTAAGCGATCAGGTTCCATGGCTTTGGAGTCTCTCAAATTTTCAGTAAATTATATTGATGTAGGCAGGGTGATAGGGAAACGCCCTGGACAATGAAACTCGGTCAACAAAACTTCTGGGAGGAAAATTCCAAGGCTGATCCACTTTGTGGATACGGAGAAGACCTTGAGCAGCAGACCCTGAGGGGACGGGACCCCTCCCCATCAAGGAAATTATTCAAACACCCTAACTTTAGTGATTCAGTCCAAAGCAGACCATCACCACTCCCAGCCTTCCTGGCAACCTCCTTAGCAACGGACCTTTACCTAGGAAGAAGCCCCACGTGGGGGCAGGTTGGAGAAACCCTATAAAAGCCACTTTGAACAAAGGAAGGGTGTGCATGTGCTGCCCGAGTTCATGTGCTGCTTGAGCCCATGTGGCTGGGCACATGTGGCGCCTGAGCACATGTGTCACCCGAGTCTTGCCTCTTGAGATGTGTACTTTCATGCGTTCGTGTCTAATGCTAGGATGTGTGTAGGGGCTCTCTCTGTCCTTGGAGAAACCCCGGTTCTCTCTTGAGTGCATTACTCTCTCTCTCTCTCTCTCTCTCTCTCTCTCTCTCTCTTTATTACTCTCTCCCATTCCACACCTTTAAAACTCTCCAAATAAAATCTATTTACTTCACTGCTATTGTCTACTCCTAAAACTCCTTTCTGAGAGGCCAGACAAGAACCCAGTAATCCTGGGTCCCAGGTGGGAGAAAGTGACCGTCTTTCTCCTCCCCACTTCACATAAGTCACCCGTAGGGCCCACCGACATCAATATCAAGTGCAAGTTAAAACTCTTTCTGCATTTTACTCTCATTGACTCAACTTGTATCCACAGAGATCTTCAGAACAGAAAGCTATCTCCTCCTCCTCCTCCTCCTCCTCCTCCTTTTTCTCCTCCTCCTCCTCCTCCACCTCTTCCTTCTCCCCTCCTTCTTTTTAAAATACTAAGCAGAATTTTACTGGGGTGGTGTGTGGAGCAGTGCTAAGCGGGGTCCCAGGAGGGGACCTTGCAAGGCTCTGAGGAGCAGTTCCTGTCATTCACTCGGAGACCCACTCTTAGGGACAGGCTTGCCCCACTGTCACCTGGGATTAGTCACTTTTCAGCAAATATGTTTTATTTGAATTCATCATCATTCAATTTGATAGAGTACCACTTCCTGGGGATGTAATTCCACGTACCTGGCGGCCAGGTAACTTGAAGTGGAGCCAGCACAGTTTCTTCACATGCTCCTGTGTCTTGTACAGATGGACACAATGACTCAGTCAATAATTGACTCTGGCCACAGTGCTCTTGGGCTCTCCAATGGCATCCCACACACATGTCAGGAGCCTAAGATTTGGGAGTGTGTGTAGGTTGATGCAAATTCCATCTCAAAGGACTTCCTCCAGCATCCCTTAGGGCAGCCTATGTAAGCCATGGCTGTGGTCTAACAAGGCAGCCACTGCACAAGAGCCCCAAGGCAGGAAGGGTACACTGATCTTCTTTCTGGCTGTAGACTTTTCCTTTTCCTTCCTCAATCCTTTGTTGTCTTTCAGGGAAGAAATTGTGGCCGTTGTATATCTTCTCTCTGGGACTGTCCCTGTTTCTCTGTTGAGTAGCAACCCATTGTCTACACCTTTGTGTTTTAAGTTCCCAAGGATTAATTTGGGGAGGAGGATGCATTTTTGAGATCCTCAGAAGAGAGTGGCCTCTTCTGCACTCTCCACTGTCCCATGGATGAAGATGCCCTTGTAGCCTCTTGCTGCCAGCACACCCTTCCTTCATAACCTGCAAGGTGACTCAGAGTATGTATTTGATAATACACTATAATACACTGTGGGTTGTACCTAGTCTTTATGCTTACTATAGATTTTCAGCAGGATTATGCACACTTTAAAAAAAAATTGCTTTCCTAGCTCTTGAACAGTTGAAGGAGGGAGATAGCAAGGAGATGAGAATAAAATATTTCAGAGGCTGCTGTTAAAGATTAACTAAACAATTAAGTCATTGGGGAAAGAAACAGTTAAGTCGTTGAGTAAGAGTAATGTGATTGAAGCATACTAAGGGATGATGAATTTGCCAGTGATGTCAGATGAACTGAGCAGAAAGAACTGGGTGTCCAGCAAGAAATCAAAGCTCCCTGTGTTCCTTTATAACCTTTGACATAAGCTGTCGCCTTTCTCCCATAGCTCTTGTGATCTGCGTTACATAAGCTAGCACGGTCCTGTGTTTCCTAGTTTGTATGCTGTGGCATTTATTATTCAAGCACCGAAGCTGGAACTGTGACTTGTAGCTTTGTATTTTTTATGTTTGAACATCACAACATGGTGACTGACTCATCATAGGCAGTTCACGAAAAAGTGATTTGGGTTCTCAGTGAACTTCTTTGGAGCAAGAGGTGATGAGGAATCAACATTCACTTTGTGGCTCCCACCCCATCACTTTAAATTACTAAACCTTCCCTCAGCAATCTGAGCAAGGAGCATGCATTTGCAAATGCATTGTTTGGCTTTGGCCTATACAATGACCTTTTATGTTAAATAATTGTTCATGTTCAAGATAAAATATATTTTGTTTCCTAGTCTGACATATGTGATAGGATCTGAATTATTCATGACTATTTTTTAGCTTTTGCTCATGTTGCAGTTTGGAGCCCAATATGCACAGGCATTTGGGCATCCAATGGGGCTAAAGACATCAATACATTGGAATCTGTTTTCCTAATTCAATAAAAAATTAAAACATAGGCAACATTTCAAATGGCAAATTGTCTCTTGAGTTTCAAAGAGACGGCTTCAATTTAGTCCTTCTGAAAACAACAGCTTTCTCTGTATTGGACTAAAAAAATTAAGGCTTGAAAGATTGATCCAATGGTATCTCGGTCTTTGTAGGAATAGTAAATAGTTCTGACAGTTCGGCTGCCCCATGTTATCTACCATACTATTAGAACTAGGAAGTGAAGATATTAATAAAATGCTGTAGGCATTGACAGCTTTCCCTGTGAAAGCTTTAAATAGTATAGCGCACAGGGATTTCCTTGAAATAAAACAAGAATGTTGATCTCTATCAATGCCATTTTTCCCAAAATTTCCAAATGTCTTTAAAAAATGTTATCTTTGGACAAGCTATCGAAGTTTACTAATATTTTAAAAATCTAGGCATGGGGCCAGAGTGATATTTCAGTGGGTAGGATGCTTGCCTGGCATGCAGCTAACAGGATTCGATACCCGGCACTCATACAGTCCCCCAAGCCTGCCAGGAATGACCCCTGAGTGCAGAGCCAAAAGTATCCCCAAAGTACTGCTTGGTGTGGCCCTCAGACAAACAAACAAGCAAGTTAGGCACATAGTATAAAATGTTACAGTTACCTAATAATCTCTGTATCAGCCTAGAAACATTTTTATTACATTCTTAATCATTTTTCATGATTATAAAAACACTATACTTAATGTTAAAACAAACACATAAATGCTGGAGAAATTTTACTGGTATTAAAGCATTTGCCTTGCATGTAGCTTCACTGGGTTCAATCCCTAGCACCCCATATGGTCTCCCCGGTTCTCCAGGAGTGAGCACTGAGTGCAGAGTCAGAGTCCTGACAGCTCAGCATCTAGTACTGCCAGGTATACTCCAAAAAACAAAAATAGCGGCAACAACAAAGGAATAAAAAAGAAAGCACTAGTTAATACAAATTAATCAATAAGCTGTTCTTTGGAAAGGGAAAAAAGAAGAATAAGAATCACTGTATCACTGTATCACTGTCATCCTGTTGCTCATCAATTTGCTCAAACGGGGACCAGTAACGTTTCCATTGTGAGACTTGTTACTGTTTTTGGCATATTGAATATGGCATGGGTAGCTTGCCAGGCTCTGCCATGTGGGCAGGATACTCTTGGGAGCTTGACGGGCTCTCCGAGAGGGACAAAAGTTTTGAACCCGGGTTGGCCATGTGCTGTGCTATTGCTCCAGCCCTAAGAATAAGAATGAGAGGGGGAAAAGAAAGAGGAGGGGAAGGAAGAGAGGAGAGAACAAGGAAAAGGAAAGGGAGAATATTGAAGAAAAAATGGAGGGGAAAATCACCTATTACAAATATATGTATATACACACACACACACACACACACACACATATATATATATACTTGTAACATATATGCAAATAATATATACATTTGTAAATAGGTGATTTTCCTTTTATTTTTATATATAAAAAACATACATACATTATGGGCTGGAGTGATAGCACAGAGAGCAGGGTGTTTGCCTTGAATGCAGCCGACCGGGTTTCGATTCCTCCACTCCTCTCGGAGAGCCCAGCAAGCTACTGAGAATATCTCACCTGCACGGCAGAGCCTGGCAAGCTCCCTGTGGCATATTCGATATGCCCAAAACAGTAACAATAAGTTTCACAACGGAGACGTTACTGGTGCCCACTCAAGCAAATCGATGAGCAATGGGATGACAGTGACAGTAACAGTGACATACATTATAGGCTTGAAAGATATATAGCAGTAAGGCAGTTATATGTATCACTTCTCTTGCAATCCAGGTTTGATACCCAACATTGCATATAATCTCCAGAGTAGTCTATAAACAGGGAAACACAGAACCAGTCAGTTCTGAGCACTGCCAGGTGTGACCCAACAACCGCCCCACCCCCGCCCACCATCCCCCAAATAATAAAAATCACATTACAGATAAAATATCATGATCACGAAATCTCGTTAATCATCGATTTCTCGAGTGGGCTCAGTAAGCTCTCAATTCATCCTTTCCCTAAGATCTTAGAAGTCTCTCTCTACTCTACCCTCCCAACAAGGTCACACTGGAGGCTTTTTCAAGGTCAGGGGAATGGGATCCAGCTTGTTACTGGAGTTAGCATATGAATACACCATGGAAAGCTTGCAAGGCTGTCCCATGTGGGCAGGAAACTCTCAGAAGCTTGCCAGTTTCTCCAGAGAGGGAAAAAAAAGTATGCTACAAGATATCTGGAGCTTCTGAGAGCTTGCTTTTAAGTCTCTGGATGTTGGCTGTTGATGGAATTACACACATCTGGGTTCCTCTGCCGGTACCTTCATGAGTGAGGCCTGTCCGACTGTGTAGAGAGGGGCCTCGAGCATGGCTGTCGTTCCAGGTGGTCTTCAGCCAAATAATAAAAATCACATTACAGGTAAAATATATGTGCAGATAAATGTGAATTTGGGTGTGCGTGTGTTTGGGGCACACCAGCAGTTTTCAGCGATACTCGTGGCTTTGTGTTTAGGGGTCATTGAAGATCATTCCGGGTGATCATTCCTGGCATGGCAAGCTCCCAATCCCTGTACTATTTTTCTGGTCTCAAGATCTTAAGTGTAGAATTGAATGAAATTTGACACTTACATACACCCGAATAAATGATACCAAATCAAGATAGAATTTTCTTCTCCTCAGAAAGCGTTTTTACTCCACCTTCAGTGAAATCTGTACCATCTTTCCAATAACTGCAGCCATTTCTCTCACTGTGGATTAGTTTTGACCATTTCTGAACTTCACAAAAATGGAATCACATAGTCTGTTCACTTTTAAATATGCTTGTTTTGTTCCATAAAACATTTTTGAGGGTGATCCATGCATCATAATTTTTCTTATTTTCATATGGAATATGCCTTACTTTATCAACATACCACACTGTTTATTCATAAAACGAGTCTCTTTTCTTTTCCCTTCCTTCCTTCCTTCCTTCCTTCCTTCCTTCCTTCCTTCCTTCCTTCCTTCCTTCCTTCCTTCCTTCCTTCCTTCCTTCCTTCCTTCCTTCCTTCCTTCCTCTTTCTTTCTTTCTTTCTTTCTTTTCTTTCTTTCTTTCTTTCTTTCTTTCTTTCTTTCTTTCTTTCTTTCTTTCTTTCTTTCTTTCTTTCTTTCTTTCTTTCTTTCTTTCTTTCTTTCTTTCTTTCTTTCTTTCTTTTCTTTCTTTCTTTCTTTCTTTCTTTCTTCCTTTCTTTCTGCTTTTTGGGTCACACCCGGCAATGCACAGGGCTTGCTCCTGGCTCGTGCACTCAGGAATTACTCCTGGAGGTGCTCAGGGGACCATGTGGGATGCTGGGATTCGAACCCGGGTTGGCTATGTGCAAGGAATATGTCCTACCCTCTGTGCTATCACTCCAGCCCCCCTTTTTTCCTTTTCTTTTTATGTTTTTAAAATTTATTTTTATTGAGGTATCACAGTTACAGTCATCTTGAAGTTACTGGTTTTTATTTGTCACTGTCACTGTCATCCCGTTGCACATCGATTTGTTCAAGTGGGCACCAGTAACATCTCTCATTGAGAGACTTGTTGTTACTGTTTTTGGCATATCCAATATCCAATACACACGGGGAGCTTGCCAGGCTCTGCCGAGCGGGCTAGATACTCTCGGTAGCTCTCCGAGAGGGGCAGAGGAATCGAACACGGGTGGGCCACATGAAAGGCAAAAGCCCCAACCTCTGTGCTATCACTCCAGCCCGGTTTTATTTAATTTTTTTAATTTACTTAAGGAGCTGTGATTTATAAAATTATCAATAGTCGAGTTTTAGACATAAAGTTCTAGCACTGAACCTACCACCTACCACCAGTGCCAGTACCCCCTTGCATGTGTTCCCACGTTCTCTCCCAGCCTGCCCCCTTGACAGGAACCTTTTAAAGTTTGGTGGTTGTAGTTTGGATTTCATGTTTTCAGTGTTGTTGAGCCTGTGGCTTGCACACATAGCTATACTGTTCCCCACATCACCAGTATGCCTAAGGCTCCTTGTTGGATATCAATCCTAGGTGTTTTAGGCTTCACCAGTGAATTGCCTCGTTTCCTCCTCCCAGAGAAGCTTACAGTGCTCTTGTGAGCATCCCTAATCCCCTCGGTTTATCTTTAACTCTTCCTTTGTGTTTTACCTCTCATTGTCACAGTTCCACAAGTCAGTCTTGGTCACTTATAAGCCAAAACTTTCTGGTAATTCTGTAGTGAATTACCTGCTTTTCTATTTGTCCTACATCCTTTTCATATTTTATTACAGAGCAATGCTGCTTTTGCTTAAACACAAAAAGACTGTTAATGCTGTGCTCCTAATATTTGGGTCTTTTTTTTTTTTTTTTTGGTAACACCCGGTGATGCACAGAGGTTACTTCTGGCTCTGCTCTCAGGAAGTACTCTTGGCAGTGCACAGGGGACCATATGGGATGCTGGGAATTGAACCCTGGTCTGCCACGTGAAAGGCAAATTCCCTACCCGCTGTGCTATCACTCCAGCCCCTGTGCTCCTAATATTTGGAAGTTGATTGACTCTGAAATAGATCTATTCCTGGGCATCCATCATAATTACTTCACTCAGGGCTTCAGCCGTTGTAGTTCCTAATACCCCAAAAAGGGAGGGCCCACTGTGAGACTGGGACGGACCCAGGGCGAGTGGCGAAACTACCTCAGCATCGAAATGGGACAGTTTAGAAAGCATAAATGCATGGTCATGATGCAAGCTGTTATGACTGAAGAGACATACCCCCCCACACACGGGGAAATACAAGCTGAACCATCTGAGGACTTAGCAGGGGGCTCACATTAAAAGCCTGGCTTGCCCTCAGAGCCCAGGGAACTAAGTTACTGTTTTTATCCTAACAACTGCAAGTATTGATAAGAAGTAAACTTGATTGTTTAACATATGCAACTAGAGCGAAAGAGAAAAGCAATATAGATTTCCCTGGAAGACAGTGTCTCCTTGAGTTGATCTCCCCAAGAGAATTGCCTCTGCCAAAATGTTTGACCTCTGGTAAGTGATCCAATGCAGGCGTATACTTCAACCCCCTTAAGATGTTCTATAAGTAGGTGAACAGCTCTGCATTAAAGGGTCATTTTCACAGTCAGTCTAGGGTCCCTTGTCTCTCTGTCTCTCTGCTGAGGTGGCCTAGTGGGGGTGGGAGGCAGCTCTCAGCCACCAAAAGCATGGAATGCCCACGTCACAGCACCCTCACTTGGTGAACTCACAGCTCCTGGCCCCTTCTTCCCCACTACTTCCTTTCTCATCTTCAATCCCTCAGTTTCTTTCCTTCTCTGTCCTTCTCCACCCTATACTCTGGGACTGTATGATCTAGGCATACCCTCTTTACTACACTGCATTTCCTTGTCCCACAGGGACAATTCTATGTACCACAGATAAGTCAGATCACCCTCTGCTCATCCTTCTGATTCACTTCACTCAGGATGGTTTTCTTCCTGTCGAAAGTTGTGTGATTCCAATGTCCCTTCAGCTACCTATAGTACTTTACTCTGTGTGTGTGTGTGTGTGTGTGTATCTCATCTTTGTAATCCCTTCATCTGTCATTGGGAACCTAGGTTGAGTCCATGTCTTAGCCATTGCGTTAAGTGCTGCAATGAATAGCACTTAATGCCATGCTGCAATGGTGTTCATCTGTCCCTTTGAATGAATATTTCTGTGTCCTGGAGACAGATGTCCAAAAGTGTAAATATTGTTTTATATTTTAATTAATTTTGTTTTTTAAAAAATTATTTCTAATTTTCTGGTTACTACATTTCAGTATTTGAGCTGAAAAAGCATATAGTTATTAATAATGGGGGACTATGTTATCTTTGGTTTTACTTTATTTATTTATTTTTTTGCTTTATGGGCCACACCTGGTGGTGCTCAGGGCCTATTCCTGGTAACGTGGTCAGGGTCACTCCTTGTCATGCTGGGGGTGCGGGAAAGACGGCACATGTAATTCTGGGGTCCAAACCAGGGTCATGCCCATGAAAAAGAAGTGTTCTTTACTCTTCTGTCCAATCTCTCTGGCCTGAAAAGCACACTGTCCCTAGATGAATGGCAATTAAAATCTGCAGTTAATTTAAAAATGTCATTAGTGCTTGTTATCATCATCTTTTAACCAGGAAACTTTAAAGTAGAAACTAATTTCTCTGAATCACCTAGGTAGGTCTGCTTGGCATTAATTTTTATTCTATTCTATTATTTTCTCTTGATGCTACTGTTCACAGTATTTTTTGTACCAGTATTCTCCTTTATTTTGATCATTCAAAGTTTCTAGAACATATGTTAAAGTGGAAGGTCAGGGTAAATGGAGTTTCTAAATCCTTTGCTGAGAACCTTTTTTTTTTCCCCCAAATTTTGGCCGCACCTGGTATTTCTCAGGTTTTATTTCTGGTCTAATCTGTGATCAGGAATTATTACTTTATTAAGATTCATTGGATTTATTAGGTCTATAAAAAGAATACATTTTCTGTGGATATAAGGACGTTTTTGTTTAACCCTCCCACCTTCTCCCTCTCACTCTCTCTCTCTCTCTCCCTCTTTATTTATACACACACATACACATGCATTATAGTTTGAGCCTGGGTCCCAGAACCTCACACATGCAAGATATTTTCTCTACTGCTGAGTTGTTGCATTCTGACCGTGATTACCTGCTTATTGCCGTGTGGTTCTTATCTATGCTGCTCACCTGGTCTCTTCTTCCTTTCTCTTCTGCATATTTTTTATGCTATCTCCTTTTTGTTAGTTGCTTTTTTGGACCACACCCAATGATGCTCAGGGTAATGCCTGGCTCTTCATTCAGGAATCACTTCTGGCAGGGCACAGGGGACCGTATGGGATGCAGAGGATTGAACTCAGGTCGAATGCATGCAAGGCAAGCACGGCAAGCACTTGACCCACACTACCCAACAGACCATCACTACGGCTCCTTTTTAAAAACAATTATTATTTGGAAGATTTTGTGGAATGACAAGGGCACAAGTTACTACCTTCAAACAGGATCAGAGAGAGAGAGAGAAAGAGAGAGAGAGAGAAAGAGAAAGAGAGAGAGAGAAAGAGAGATAGAAAGAGAGTATGGGGCTAAGGTGCTTGCCTAGACCAAAGTTGACTCCAGTTCAGTCCCCATCACTGCAGAGTTCCCTGAGCACCTCCAGGAGTGGAGAGACTGAGGGCAGAGCCAGGGGTAAGTCTAAGGACAGTTGGGTGTGGTCCCAAGCCACCCCCACCCCCGAAAACAAGGTAATTTCAATTCAACTTAGTTCTAAAATAATTGCCAAAAAGAGTAACTTTGGTTTTAGGTGTTCTGCTGAGATGCTGCAGGTCTTAACAGTTTTTGTTCATTCTACCAGACAACAACGAACCTCTGGATCAATGAAAGCATGCATGCAAACTGTTCCCTATCCAGAGGAGTAGAGGCATTTAGAAAATTTAATATATTATGCTATGAATCCTTTGAATTTAAGCATTTTGCTTGTTTGCTTTTTCCATCCCCTAACACTCTGATTATCTATCTTGGGATAATCAAATAATAAATGCTAGTCAGATTAAAAATCTAATTTTGTTCATATGAGCACCTAATGAGTCTTGGACCTCATGAGGGATTCAAGGAAGAAAAGGTAAAACACGAGTCATATCCTGTGCTAATAAAGAAAGGGATAGAAACATGGGTCTTCAAGGAGAGAGACGACACTCATACGACGGAGAACAAATGCTTTGTAATAAAGTACTTGCCCTGGCATGTAGATAAATGATTAAGGTAGGAATGTAACTACAAAAACCCCATCCCATGGTTACTTGAAGAGGTCAGTAATAGACACGCTAATAGAGGAGCTTTTTTAACAAGCCTGCAGTTTGAAAATTGGCTGACACATACTAAACAACCATCTTGTCTGCATGCTCACAAGAAGAAGCTTATATAGGAAAAGAACAGGGAAGTTAATTTTCACACAGGGCAGGTAGGTGCCAGAGTGGGCAATTAAATACTGTTTTGGACGTGGACTGGCCTGGTCCTCTAATGCATACTCCAAAGTACCTGTTATGTAAATCTGAGTAAAAACTTCTGATTAAGGATTCAGTTGTGTTTTCTTCCCTTATGGGATTTTATGGGGAAGACAAGATAAAGAAAAGTGAAGTGCTTTTCACATTCTCAGTAACCTATACTCCGATTTTCTGGTTTTATTTTTGAGTCCAGCTCTTTTCTTTCTTTCTTTCTTTCTTTCTTTCTTTCTTTCTTTCTTTCTTTCTTTCTTTCTTTCTTTCTTTCTTTCTTTCTTTCTTTCTTTCTTTCTTTCTTTCTTTCTTTCTTTCTTTCTTTCTTTCTTTCTTTCTTTCTTTCTTTCTTTCTTTCTTCTTTCTTTCTTCTTTCTTTCTTTCTTTCTTTCTTCCTTCCTTCCTTCCTTCCTTCCTTCCTTCTTTCTTTCTTTCTTTCTTTCTCTTCTTTCTTTCTTTCTTTCTTTCTTTCTTTCTTTCTTTCTTTCTTTCTTTCTTTCTTTCTTTCTTTCTTTCTTTCTTTCTTTCTTCTTTCCTTCTTTCTTTCTTTCTTCCTTATATTAAATAGCTAGAGGAGGAGGTCAGGATGGATTTAAGATCTTTCTTTCTTTCTTTCTTTCTTTTTTTTTGCATTTTGGGTCACACCTGGCAATGCACAGGGGTTACTCCTGGCTCTGCACTCAGGAATTACCCCTGGCAGTGCTCAGGGGACCATATGGGATGCTGGGGATCAAACCTGGGAAACTGGGTCGGCCTCGTGCAAGGCAATGCCCTACCAGCTGTGCAATCGCTCCAGCCCTGCGTCTAATTCTTTCTCATGTGCTTTCCTGATTATTTTGGGAAGAGTATTTTCCATAATAACCCTAATTCTGGATGGAGATGCCCAATTTTCATTCTCCAGATAAATAAAGAGTGCTAGGAGTTTTTCCTGAACTTTCAAGATCTTGGTGAATTTCAGCCTGGAATAATCTCCACACCAATGTGGCATGTTTGGGGGAAGCCTGGTCTTAACATGTTGAGGAGGCGCGTTTCTCCCAGATCTAAGACGGTGATGCTGTAATATTAAATAGCTAGAGGAGGAGGTCAGGATGAATTTAAGATGTACTCCTTTGAGAGATTTTCCAGTGGTTCCCCTGCTATACTTTTGGGGGATTTATTTGCTTGTCTTTAGATTTTGCTACACCCTCCCAATGGAAAGACCAGAAAGAAATCCAGGAACACGGGGACAGAATGTTTCTGCAAATGGCACAATGGGAGCTCTGGGGGAAGGGCCATTTGACTCAGATCTGAGAACTAGGATTCTGGCAGAAAAACTACTATAAATATTGAGCTAACTAGATAGAAAATCAATACTCATCTGGAATAAACTTTATTGACCTATCATTTCAACTTTAGAGAAGTTAATTTTTGTTGCAGCAGCTTCACGATGGTCTCTGAAGACGCCGAGGAAAAGCCCAATAACAATGTCTGAGCTGTAAGCTTGGTTTTCACAGAAGACTGTTTGTGGTGCTTTATCGTGCATCTGCAACTCAGCATTTTGGTGACACTCTGAAAGGGCTTTAGCTACAAGGAGTTTGTAGAACCTTCTGTGCGGTTGGTCAAGGGGGTTTCTCCTGGGAAGAAGGCCTGATTGATGGGCATGATAAGCTGGTCTGCTCTTGAAAAGAGATTTCTAACAGGAATTAACCATGACCTTGTTTCCTTCACTTTCAAATCAAGCCACGCTATCACCCTCTCTGTACTGAAATTGTCTCAAAAAAAAAAAAAAAAAAGGTTTGAGAAAAAGTAGACACTGCAGCAGAAAACAGAATCCGATTCAGGCCAATCTTCCCTGGCCCCTCCCAGTACCATTGTTTGATGCTCCCGCTTGAGAATAACCACGCCTGTTTTAGGACAACAAAGGTCTGGATATAGTGGTCCTGGATAGAAGAAGGATATTAAGAGTGAGTGTCTGAATTTAGCAGGCAATGGAAAAAGAAGAAAAAAAAAAAGAAGAAGAGAGAGGAATCTCTCAGGGCTAATTAGGGAGCACTATAGGAAGAAAGGACATTTTTATTCTGCATTGCCCGAGTGATGTGACCTTATCAAATGCATCAAAGTGTAAGTGAAGATATCGACAGTTTCTGACCATGGGAAGACAATACAATCCTCTAAAAAGTACAGTAACTGGGACCTAAGGGATCGTACAGAGGGTTGAGTGCTTGCTTGTATGCAACTGATTCAGGCTTGGTCCCCAGCACTCCATATGGTCCCCTCTGCCCTGCCAGGAGTGACCTCCGGGTACAGAGCCATGAGTAAGCCCTGGACACGGTTGGGTGTGGCCCCCAAACAAGTAACAAAACAAATATGAGGCCAGAGCGTTAGTAAGGCATATGGGACGCTTGCCTTACCTGCAGCTGACCAGGTTTTAATTCCCAAGATCTCACGTGGTTCTCCAAGCACTGGCAGAGACAGGAGTAAGTCCTGAGCACCTCTGGGTCTAGTCCAAAAACCAAATAAATGAATAAAAGTAAAAATGAGCGCCTTACTGCTCAAGTCAGTGAGATATTTGGATTGTGTATTACACAGCTAAAGTTTTTGACATCTAAGTCAAAGACCTTCTCCCTTTTCCTTGCTCAGTTTTTAAAATTAATTTTTAAATGGAATTATAGTTGAGGTCATATGTTTACAATATTGTTAATGTTTATGGTTTTGAGACACACCAATTTCTCATCTCATCTCACCTCACACAAGTGCCCAAGACCCACCTCCAATCCCCCCTCCCCCCGCCCCGTAACCTCAGTCAACCACTTCATTCCACCATATCTATGACTCTCCCCTTGTCTTGGCATTCTCAATTCTGTAAGTCAAGGCCAAGAATTTGTTAACAGTTGGTACTGCGTCTATTCTCTTGCTTTGTTTCTCCATGTACCCTAGACAAGTGAGATCACTTAGTTCTTGTTTTTGTCCCTCTGGTTCATTTCACTTTACATAATATCCTCCAAGTTGCAACAAACTGCATGATTTCATCCTTTCTTACAGCTGTACAATATTCCATTGTGGATTCCTCTCCTATTTCTTTCTTTCTCTTTCTCTCTCCTTTTTAAAAAATTTAGGCATTGTGATTTACAATGCTGTCAACACTAGAAATTCAGCCATACGATGGTCTACATCAAATTTGCCAACAGTGTTAATATTCACTTTCCTCACCTCTTCAGACAGTGCTCACCTGTGTCAGGAGGATAACAGAATTCATTGAAACATGATTTATGTTTATTAAAAATAAATTCTGTCATGGTGGTCCACTGTCTAGTGAAAGTTATCTCTAATAGTTATTATATCCACAGAAATTTGGGTAAAGATGTGAATAGAACATGCCTGAGGCCCTGGCTCCCTGGCATGAATCTATAGAGGCTGTCAAAAATAAAACAGGCAGCCTGTGGGAAAATGCTATTCTCCATTGATTGATGTTATTTATAACAATCGGCATTATCACGTTTTGGTAAATATCACTGGATTATATGTATTTGCTAAATTCCAGAGTATCTGAAAAATATGTATGTCACAATATCGAATAAAACCAAAGATGTAATGGAGAACCAATAATGACTTGTTTAAAGCTTAAAGTAGCACTGTTGTCCTGTTGTCCTGTTGTTCATTGATTTGCTCGAGTGGGCACCAGTAACGTCTCCATGGTGAGACTTGTCGTTACTGTTTTTGGCATATGGAATACGCCACGGGGAGCTTGCCAGGCTCTGCCATGTGGGCGAGATACTCTCTTTAGCTTGCTGGGCTCTCTGAGAGGGACAGAGGAATTGAACCTGGGTTGGCTACGTGCAAGGCAAATGCCCTACTCTCTGTGTATAGCTCCAATCCGAAAGCTTAAAGTAATCCCAATTTATTACTTTACCACATAAGCATACCAGACTTAGAAAAGCTTGAGAAAACTGGTAGTTGCTATGACTCATAAGCTGTAATGTTGGCAGCTAAAAGAAATGAGGAATTGGTTTATTTCCATTTCTGATATCAAATATTTTTGTCAATTACCTTGAAATCTTTCATCTCTGTAGTTTGTATAGTCCTCTAAAGGTGACAGGTTTGGGGTGAAGTCACAAGCAAAAAATAACTCTTAAAGGACAATGTACTTTTCTGTCAAATTTAGGAGTTACTTAAATTTTCTTAACCCAAAAGGAGAGAAGCAAATGCCAGTTTGGTCAATCACATGCCCTTTGATAGAGCTGTTGGTAAAGGAATTAGATAAATAAATGACAAAAATGATAGATACCAGTTCCATTATTGCTATTTTATGCAGACAGAGTATGTGTTTTCCCAAGATTAGATTTTTTTAGGACAGGATTTTTTTTTAAGTTTTAATACAGAAGTGTTCTTTGTCAAAGAAGTTATATTTGTTTTGGACTGCTGCAGAAATCTCAGAGGAAAAATTCCAAAGCTTCATTTTACTTTTAAGAAGTATATAAACCTGAAGTGTACTTTTTTTCCCCTTTTTTCAAAGTATGTTTTGTTCTGACTTTGAAAGCCCCAGAATTCCCCAACGCGTTCTAACATTTGGGATAAACTTATAAAATATTTCAGGACATTGATATTTATCTTTTTTCCCCTGTAATTATGGGCATAATATTCTAGGGAAAACCTGAGGATAAACATCTTTTTTTTTTTTTTCATTATGATTTCCAGCTTTCCAAATTGCTTTGATACAGAGGTCTAGGTTAATGGTTTCACTCCTGTGGACAATCAGGTCTAGTTAAGACAGTTGACATCATTACTGCTGCTCCTGAACTTAAGGTTGAAAGAGTGATCATCAGAGTCAACCTCTTAATTCTGCCATTTCCAAATTGGAAGGTGGAGTGTGGGGTTCTGAAGGGATTGCCAAGGTCAGCTAGAGACAAGGCAGAATCACTTGTGATTCAGGCAGCATGATTCATCATTTCGAAGCTTTCTCAGCAATTTTCCAGCATCTTTTTTTTTTTTAACCTCGCTAACTGGTTTATTCCCATTGCGTTGTTTTGACCTTATTAGCACCCTTTTCAATATTCAGACCGTGTGGGGTTTTCCTAGCTGGAAAGTTAGCAATCTCTGAGTGGTTTTGAGGTAGCCTTTCTTATCTGGAATTTCAGTTCCTGAGGACCTTGAAAAGATCTCCTTCTGGGGCTAGAGCAATAGCACAAAGGGGAGGGCATTTTCCTTGCACACGGTCGACCTGGGTTCGACTCCCAGCATCCCATATGATCTCCCGAGCACCGCCAGGAGTGATTCCTGAGTGCAGAGCCAGGAGTCACCCCTGTGCATCACCGGGAGTGATCCAAAAGCAAAAAAATAAAAGAAATAAAAGAAAAGAAAAGAAAAAGAAAAGATCTTCTTCTGTGTAGGATAACATTGATTTGTCCTTTCTGCCTTGCCACAGGGAGTTTAGTTCTATTGGGTTAATCCCATCACAGTGCTCCCATTCCTCTGTGTTTATTTGTAACCTTTTTCTTTGTGCTCTGTTAACATGTAAATACTGCTTTTCTCTTCTCCTTAAGTCCTTTGCATAGTTAATTCAGAGAAATGTCCTTTTTGTGTAGACACAGGTGTGATTCCTGAGTGCAGAGCCAAGAGTAACCCCTGTGCATCACTGGGTATGACCCAAAAAGCATAATAATAATAATAATAATAATAATAATAATAATAATAATAATTAGAGACGATACGATGTACATCTTTTCATGCACTTATCTATTAATGGTCATTTGTGTGCCTACTGGTAGAGTGACTATTTAGATCCTCTAGCTTTTCAATCAGGTAGTTTGTGTTTTTATTATTGAGTTTGCATATTTGCTCCTTGTCTGACTTATTATGATACCATGTTTGTCCATAAAAAGATCTTCTACTCAGCAGAATGTCTGAATGAATTTCCCCTGTGCCCGCCCTTTTCTCTTCCTATGGTTGATGTTGTTGTGATGAGCAGCTGCAGTGGTCACACCCATATCTGACTGAGGTGGTTGCCAATGCCACAACAGGGTTTGTGCACTTGGTCATGGTGTCTGCTGTGACATGCATTCATTGAACTAACCGCAGTGCTTTCTGAATGCTCCCAGTGGGTGGCTCTCTGTAGTGAGACATGCTTGTCCATTTTGTAATGCTCACATGAGTCCCTGTGATATTCACACACGCCCGGAGACTGCACTTTGTGGTGTTGACACATCATGTTAGCTGCGGTGCTCACTTTGACACACATCTGGCTTTAGGGGATGGTTAGAATTGTTTTGGTGCCAAAGACTGCAGTCAGCAGAGCTGTCAAGCTCTAGCTCAACACAAGTGACAGTCCAGGGATTCAACTCGTTGAATCCATATGCTTGCCAGGAAAATAGCCTCTGAGCTATTTTAACCCATTGTTAATTAATTTCTGTTTATGACATTACCTAGTGACTCATTTTCATTCTTATTTACAGAAGTCTTCAGTTTTCCAAACCATTTATTGAATAAACTCATTAGGTCACTGAATGCTCATGACTCCTTGGTCAGAAAACAGCTGTTTACATGAGTGTCTTTATGTCTGATCTCAATACTGTTCCATTAATCTGGTATCCTAACACTTCATAATATGGCTTGATGCTGTGATATCTCCACTTGGATGGCTATTCTCAGGTTTCTTTATCCTGTTTAAGTCTTTTGTAGTGTCATTCCAAATAGACTTTTTTTTTTCTATCTTGTTTCTGTGAAAAATGCCACGGAGAATCTTATGCGGATTGCACTGAATCTGGGTATTTTTCTAGGTCAGACGACCGCTTCAGTGGGCTTAATTCTTCCCATTAGAACAAAATGTTTGTTCCTACTATTTTCTTCCACAAAGTTTCATGATTTCTAGTGAGCTGTTGTGGATAATTCCTATAGCTGCTTGGTTGTAACGAGGTATATAAAACAAATCATTGTGCTTCTGCTAAGGGGTCAGGCTAGTGGGGCACTTGGGAAAATGGGAACAGTGGTGGGATGGGTGTTGGAACATCAAAAGCTCATAAAAACAATATTATGACAACTTTGTAAATTATTATGTTTAAATTAAAACAAAAAGAAACAGCAGGAATAACAAAAGGCCAAGAATAACAGAATCCATGGACTGGTCTACATAGATTACCTGGCAGTAAGGGGTGTGTGTGTGTCTGTGTGTCTGTGTCTGTGTGTGTTGTGTGGTAGAAGGCGTAGAAGTGAGGGGAAGAAGAGATGGGAGGGGACCCTGTGAGACAGGTGGAAGGAAACATACTCTGGTAGGTATGGTGTTAGAATGTCATATTCATGAAACCTTGTCATTGACACTATTGTAAAATTGTACATCAGGATGACTAGAATTTAAAAAAATTAATCATCAACATCAGAGCCAGAGAAGTCAAATGATGCATATGGACTTTGGGGTCTGGTGAAATATTTATTAATTTAATTATTTTAACTTTTTAACTATGTATAGCTAAAATCGTGTTAAAGTTTATGGCACTGATGTACAAAGTTCCCACACCCCACACCACCGAAGTGTCGAGACTCTAGTGTCATGGTCTCAGGTGTGATAGTTCCACGCCCCTCCCCCAACCTGTTCGTCACTGTTTGGTGGTCAGTTTTGTAATAGAAGGCAAAAGGTTTGTCAATTGAGCAAATTGACTTTGTTTTTTGTTTACATTTTTAAAAATTTTATTGAATCACTGTGAGATAATTACAAGCTTTCATGTTTGGGTTACAATTACACAATGATCAAATTGACTTTTAAAGACATATTTTAAGTGACTAAGGAAATCTAAGAGCTAGTATTGGATAGGACTGGAGCGACAGCACAGTGAGTAGGGTGTTTGCCTTATACACGGCTGACCCGGGTTCGATTCCTCCGTCTCTCTTAGAGAGCCCATCAAGCTACCGAGCATCCTGTCCACATGGCAGAGACTGGCAAGCTACCCGTGGCATATTCTATATGCCAAAAACAGTAACAAGTTTCACAATGGAGACGTTACTGGTGCCTGCTCAAGCAAATTGATGAACAACGGGATGACAGTGCTACAGTGCTACAGTATTGGATAGTATTGAAGAGTTACTTTATTTTTTTTTAATTTTTTTAAATTTATTTATTTTAATTAGTGAATCACCGTGAGGGTACAGTTACAGATTTATACACTTTTGTGCTTATGCTTCCCTCATACAAAGTTCGGAAACCCATCCCTTCACCAGTGCCCATTCTCCACCACCAGTAAACCCAGCATCCCTCCCACCCTCCCCAATCCCATCTCCCCCCCACCCCACCCTGCCACTGTGGCAGGGCATTCCCTTCTGTTCTCTCTCTCTAATTAGCTGTTGTGGTTTGCAATAAAGGTGTTGAGTGGCCACTGTGCTCAGTCTTTAGCCCTCATTCAGCCCGCAACTCCCTTCCCCCACATGGCCTTCGACTACATTATAGTTGGTGATCCCTTCTCTGAGTTGCCCTTTCCCCAGAATGTGAGGCCAGCCTCCAGGCCATGGAGTCAACCTCCTGGTACTTATTTCTACAATTCTTGGGTGGTAGTCTCCCACTCTGTTATTCTATATACCATAATGATAGTGCTTTGAGTTTCATTATTGTCCTCCAATGTAAGTATATATTTAAAATTTGAATGGATAAATTTAAAGCTTTTCTTTTATTTAGAAACTAGTGTTTTATTTAGAAATTAGCTTCACTGCTGAAACTTTTTATTAGAGTTTGTGTTATCATAGAAAAATACATACTTTAAAATTCACAGCTAATTCTGATAAGAAGATATTTAAAAATCACTTTGTTAACATCAAATTATTAATAAGGTCCGTTCTAATAGAGAAACAGAGAGCACCTGGGTTTAAGATGACTTCAGAAATGTCTCTTGTTGTTGGGAGCAATGTCTTCAAGATACCATTAAATTTCTAACAAATTATCTGCTAGATCTAGCACTGGTAGGAAACTTTTCCTTCTTTTTCAATCCTACCTGGATTCGTCTATGACCAACACTGAATAAGATGTTTCTATTGAGAACATTTAAGAAGTTACAATTTAATCGGGCTATCATATTGAAAAAAAAAATTTTAAATCTCTGTATCCTTCAGACATGAAACCTAAGAATGTAAATAAATAAATAAGTCATTATCATCATCATCAACATCATCATCATCATCATCATCATCATCATCATCATCATCATCATCATCCCATTGATCATTGATTTTCTCAAGCGGTCTCAGTAATGTCTCCATTCCACCTAGCCCTGAGATTTTAGGAGCCTCTCTTTACTCATCTTTTCCAATGGTGCCACATTGGAGGTTATTCAGGGTCAGGGGAATGAGACCCCTCATTGTTACTGGTTTTGGCATATGAATAGGCCACTGGGAGCTTGCCAGGCTCTCCCATGTGGGCAGGAAACTCTTGGTAGCTTGCCGAGTTCTCCGAGAGGGAGAACTAGACTATAAGATGTCTATGTGCTTCTGGGAGCTTGGTTTTATAGTCTCTGGATGTTGGTCATTGACGGGATTACATAGTGCCGGGGGCAGCTTCTGTGTGTGACTGCCTAGATACTGGAAAATGGGGGATCTGGGCAGAAGAGGCCCAGTCCCAATCTGAGCAGGCTTGGAGATCTCAGCCCCAGGTCACACACACCTGCATTCCTCTGCCAGTTCCTTCATGTGTGAGGCTTGTCCGAACATGTAGATAAGGGCTTTGAGCATGGCTGTGGCTGGGTTCCAGAGGTCTTCAACTGCCAGGGCTCTGCTTGGAGCAGGGAGGGAAACTCAACCTGTGCCCTCTGAGGGGCCCCCGGCCCCGTGAAGAAAGCCAGGCACAGGGGCAAGAGACTCTGCCAAATAAATAAATATGAGACCTATTAATATGTAATTAGATAAATGAATTTTAGGAAGTTTTTTTCAAAGCTGTACTTCCTACTAGGAGAAACAAATATATTACAGAATGACAGAGCACCATACCAAATTATTTCAGCTCTTATTTCTTTAACAGGCTATTGTGTCTAGATGAATTCATAGAGCTCATAGGAGATTACAAAATGGGTTATAATGGTTGTATGTTTAACATGCAAGATATTTGTGGAGCGTAATTGCATTTTTCTCTGCTTTATGAGAATATGGTAACAGTGGATAATACAAGTTACCCAATAAATAATTATTATAGCCCTTGTGTTGTGTAGTGTATTTTCCCCCCCAGAGTTACCGTATAGCTGTGGGGAGAGAAGGAACAAGAGAGGACATCAAAAATATTTATAATTTATGCATTATAAATATTTATAACTTATCTTCTATAAAGTTGAAGATAGATCATTTATTTTATTATTTGTTTATAATCCAGATTGCCTTTCTAAACTTGAAATTTGTTTCCTGAAAAACAGAAAGTGAAACTGAAAATATATGCAGGGAAAGTATGTTTTTCTTTTCTTTTTTTTTTCTTTTGGGGTCACACTCAGCGATGCTCAGGGGTTACTCCTGGCTTTGCACTCAGGAATTACTCCTGGCAGTGCTTGGGGAACGATATGGGATGCCGGGGATCGAACCCGGGTCGACCGCGTGCAGCGTGCAAGGCAAATGCCCTACCCGCTGTGCTATAGCTCCAGCCCCGGGAAAGTATGTTTTTCTAATTGGCTGAAATAAATTAAACTTAATGAATAAAGTTTATTCTTTCATTCTGAAAAATACAGCAATGGCCCTAGTGGTGGCAAGATGGCTCTGTCCTGTGTCTCTGCCTATTACAGAGATTTACTTAGAAAACAAATTTGGATACTGGGTTTTGTGTCTTTGCACATGAAAAATTGAACTAATTTCCTCTGGCCCCAAACTTGATTTTCCCAAGTTTCCTCATTCCAACTAATAGGAACACCATGTTCTGAATTTATTGTACCAAAATCACAGTCAGTTCTGGGTCCTCTGCCTTGCCCCCAAACTTCACATGCCATTGAATCTCATCTTCACTCTCATTTCTTCCAGCCTGGCTTTCAGCATCTTATTTTTCACTCGAATTACTCCAATAGTCTCCACAAAACCTCCTTGCTTCGATTTTGTTCTTTCTTGTTCTATTCTCAAAAAAGTATCACTATCACTGCATCACTATCATCCCCTTGTTCGTTGATTTGCTAGAGCAGGCACCAGTAACGTCTCCACTCATCCCTGTCCTATGCTAGTGTAGCCTGATGGTGTATTGGGGGCTCTTTCAGGGTCAGGGGAATGGGTACTGTCATTTGTTACTGTTTTTTGGCATATCGAGTACACCACGAGTAGCTTGCCAGGCTCTGCCGTGCAGGCCGGATACTCTCGGTAGCTTGCTGGGCTTTCCGAGATGGACGGAGGAAATACTTCATCACTCTCTTCCAGGAGCTTTGTTTTATAGTCTCTGGATCTTGGCCATTAATGACATTATATGGTGCTGGGGGCAGTTTGTGGGTGTGACTGACTGCCAAGCTACTACAAAATGGGGGACCTGGGTAGAAGAAGCCCAGTCCCGATCCGAGCAGGTTTGGAGATCTCAGCCCCTAGCCCTGCATACCTGGGCTCCTTTGCCAGTTCCTTCACTCGTGAGGCTTGTCTGAGCATGTGGAGAATGGCCTTGAGCATGGCTGTGGCTGGGTTCTAGAGGTTTTCAGCTGCCGGGGCTCTGCTTGGGGTGGGGAGGGAAACTCAACCCGCTCCCCCCCTCAAAGGGGCCCCGGTGAAGACAGCCTGGCTTGGAGACAGGAGGTTCTCACAAAAGCAGGCAAAATAATACCCTCAAAGCCTGTGTCAGGTCATGTTACTCTTCGCAAAACTTGACAGTGGCTCTTTCTGTCACTCAGAGTAAAAGTCAGAGTCCTCATCCATGAGCACTGGGCTCTTCAGGTCCACTGCACGCCCTAGAGTCAGGGAAAGAAATACGGACCTACTATATAACCAAGAACTAATCTCACTGAAAGGAAGGGGAAAAAGATTAGTACATTTCTTATTAGTGAAGTCTCTAACACCATAGCAACCTAACACGAATAAATTAATTTAACACAAGTACTGTAGTTTAGTTTTGCCTTTTGAGGTCATGTGCACAAAAGAGTGAGCTTTTTTGGTTAGGGCAGGGGCTGAGTCCCTAATACAGTTCCTTCTTGGGTGACGAGCCTGCTCTTGGATTCACCCTTAATTGGCAGATTTGGGGTCAAGGGCTCCTCGGGGCCCCCAGCCGCTACAATATTACAAAAACAACCAAAATTAAAACTGGAAACTCTCCTCATTCAACCCTAATCCCTCTGTGTTCATAAAGGATATTGGTCTGAAGACTAAACAAGGAATAACAAATCCAGACCCACCGTGATAGGACTATGGCAAAAGGGAAGTGTTATTAGGATTTCGTTATGCTCCATGTCTCAGTTGCTCCTTGGCGTTTATTAAGTCAGTAACGGAGGCCTGTGGCTTCTGGGTTGTGGTAGCCAAAGGGAGGGAAAAGCCAAAGCCAAACAAAGGCTTGGCCAAACTTTGTTCATTTTCTATTCTTTTTTTTTTTTTTCATTTTTGGTCACACCAGCAATGCGCAGGGGTTCCTCCTGGCTATTGCACTCAGGAATTACTCCTGGTGGTGCTCGGGAAAGCATATGGGATGCTGGGAATCGAACCCGGTTTGGCTGGGTGCAAGGCAAATGCCCTACCCGCTGTGCTATTGCTCCAGTTCCCTCATTTTCTGTTCTTATCCATTCCAAGGGAAGAACTTGAACAGAGACTAAAAAAAAATTTTTTGTTATGAAGTCACCATGATTTGCAAAGTTAATCAGGATTGAGTTTCAAGAACACAGTGCTCCCATACCAAGCCTCTCACCAGTGTCATCTTCCTCCACCTGTGTCCCTTGTTTCTACACCCATCTGCTAGTCTTGAAGGACACGGTGTTAAACACAGTCACCTCTTGGGCCCGCCCCCCAGTCGGAAGTTCTCAAAGGTCCTGCATAGTATCATTTTGAGAAACCTGTCCTGTCCTGTGTGTCTGTCACTGGTGTTTTATTCCAGCTGGCTTGGAAAAGCAAAGTAGCATTTTACAAGCTCAGCTCTACTATGTAATTCTTCTCAGGTCTAGGGAAAGGACTCAGCATCCACACAGACTTGTCTGCTAGGCTGGGAGTCAACTGAATAAGCTCCTAATGGTCAATGCTGGAAAGTTGGAACAATAAAATAAAACAATATTTGACTATAACTCAGAGTCTAGAGCAACTATCTTGGACATCCTAAATATATAAAAATAATTGAGTTAATAAGTGAAGATGTCACATAGAATGCAGAAATTTTACATAAAATTTTTGAAGATATTATACTGTTAGGGCTGGAGCGATAGCACAGCGAGTAGGGCATTTGCCTTGCACGTGGCTGACCCGGGTTTGATTCCTCCGTCCCTCTAGGAGAGCCTGGCAAGCTACCGAGAATATCCCGCCCAAACAGCGAGCCTGGCAAGCTCCCCGTGGCATATTCGATATGCCAAAAACAGTAACAACAAGTCTCACAATAGAGACATTACTCATGCCCGCTCATGCAAATTGATGAACAAAGGGACGACAGTGCTACAGTGTTACTCTACTGTTAGTGTGAAAGTGGATTTTTCTGCCCTGGTGGGTTCTTGAGAATTGTATAAAGGATTTGCATACAAAACTTGGTAAATTAAAGGTTAAAATTTATTGAACCAATAAAGTGGATGGGTCTGGATGGATCTGGATCCTTTCAGAGATGTCTAGGTCTCTCTTTTACCCGTGAATGCATCACCAGTGCTGTCCCCAACAGTGCCCAGTCCTGTGAATGACTTCCCTGTGTGGTCCCACGAAGACTACTCATTTCCTATGGATGAGGGCAGGTCCTATCCCTGCATCACTCTCTCCATCTTGTGGATGCTTTCCCCAGTTTCCGGCCAGAGCCACATGCATGTGCGGGAGATCTCTGTGCTCTGCACCCATCTCTGGGCTTCTGAACTGTCCCCCGGCAGTGCCTGTCATCCTGGTTTGTCTTTCCTAGCCTCTGGGCACAGCCACATGCATGTGGGTGAGATACCTGTGCTCAGCACCTTTGTCAATACCTGGGTGTCCAAGCCCTGTTTGTAGCTGAGCTATCTTTTTTTTTTTTTTAATTTTTATTTTATTGAATCAACGTGAAAAAAGTTACAAAGCTTTCAGATTGAAGTCTCAGTCATATAATGATCAAACCCCCATCCCTTCACCAGTGCACATGTTCCACCACCAAGAACCCAAATATACTACCCCCCTCCACCCCCATGCCCCCCACCTGAGTGGTTAATGATCTTCACTTTATTCTCTCTATACTTTGAATACATTCAATATTTCAACAGAGAACTCACTATTATTATTTGGAATTTTCCCCCAACAATCAAACCTGCTGAAAAGGCATCATTTGATAATTTGTTTTCCATTGCTGAGCTTGCGTGGTGGCTGTCGGTTTTGGATTTCTGATATTTCAGCTCAGTTCACAGTCTAGATGCATTTCTATAAGAAGCCACTGGGTGCCAAAATGGGATAGTAGACCTCCCGGATCATTGTCTTTAAGGAGCAGAGGGGCCGTGTGTGTGCAGCTGCTCCGGATCTCATCTGGGCGGAGAGTGTGCAGGTAACACCCCCATGCCATGATCTCCTTCGAGCCACGTCACTGCAAACTCATATTTCTGGGTTGTGAGTTCTAGAAGATGGCGGATGCCACATGGGTGCTGCTGTTGCTAATGCCACCGCTGCCATCTCCTGTGTAGAAAGAGAGGGTTGAGAGAGAAAATCCTTTCCCCTCCCTGGACGGCATGGGGTTGTAGCTCAGTTCACAGTCGAGATGCATTTCTATAAGAAGCCGCTGGATGTATCTGAGCTAGCTTGACCGTCAGAGACTTGCCTACACCTGAGCTTTCCTGGGCATCTAAGCCCTCCCTATACTCTGCTGTCTGGGCCTATGAGGACCCCCTAAACTGGGGCATATTTCCAGGGTGCACACAGCCCTACCTGAGAGAGGATGAGAAGGGAGTGCTACTGAGAGAGGGCAGGCTGGGGCTTCCTTTTTATCTGATGTCAAATCCCAGCTGGAGCCATCCCATTATTTTTCTGATCGGCTACCTGTTTCATGGGCTGGATTTAAAGGGACCTTGTGCCATACCTCACCCAAGGGAAGTGCCACTTACCTACTTCTCCATTTCTTTGTACTCACTACGCATAGCAATTTTTGTACAAAGAGTATAGTCTTTTAAAAGGATAGCTTCAGTGCAGAAAATTAATATAGACTCTCAGAGCCAGATTATCAAGGTCAATATCACCTGGCATAAATTATCTTGATAGTACATATGGTATGTATGATATGAGCAAATTGATTCTTTATCTTTGATTTTCATCCCCCAAATCAATACCTGTAATTCTATTCTAATAATCACGAGAAAAGAAATTACAATATGAAAGCTCTTTATACCATATTCTCAATTCTTTAAATTTAAAACTATATGCCTATAACTCTTTGTTATTTTCATTCTGCTTTGCAGAATGCTATACTGATACTTAGAGCTTTCACAATAAATATTTTGTATCTAGTGTACATTTTTATGACTAAAACTTTTTATGTTCTTCTGATTGTTTCTTAAAAGTGATTCCTCAGTAATAAATCATCAGGTTACTAAGTAACGGTCTTTGTTTTTTGAAAGCTGTGTTGTAGAAGTTCTAGCATAATCGGATAGTCTAAATTAAATCTTATTTAAGTAATTGAATGATCACAAGTTGACAAAATAAAGATATTTTCTGGAAAATATATCTTGGAATGTTTCAATAAACATAATTAAGTTATATCCCAGCCTAAATAAGCCATATATCTGGCTAATAATACATATAATCTCAAGAAGATGAATTTTATTTTCTCCAGAGCCAGTGAGATTGGAGTGTGTGCAGAAAGTCAAAGAACAAATATCATGTTCTGTGTGTCTTAGGAGTTACAGCTGAGAAGGATTTACCCACGTCTGGATTCATTATATCATTAATATTTTGCTGGATTTAAAATCCATCGTCCATATTTATTCAAAGGTTTAAGGAATAACAGCTCTTCTATAAGTATTTAAAGCATCAGCTAAGAGTACTACTGTAGTACTGTCATTCTGTTGTTCATCCATTTGCTCAAGTGGGCACCAGTAACGTCTCCATGGTGAGACTTGTTACTGTTTTTGGCATATGGAAAATGCCATGGGTAGCTTGCCAGGCTCTGCCATGTGGTCGGAATACTGTCCGTAGCTTTCTGGGCTCTCTGAGAGAGACGGAGGAATCCAACCTGGGTTGGTCGCATGCAAGGCAAATGCCCAACCCGCTGTGCTATCGCTCCAGTTCTAAAAATTTATTTGTGTCTTTAACAAAAACAGTGTCCTTATAATGTACTAAAGTTAAGAATATCTAAGCCTGAGGGTGAAATTAAAAGCATTTGGTTCAGTATCTTTAGCTTTAGCATTTTTTCCCTGAGGTTCTCCTGAGTTCTGCAAATATTTTATTTTAATTTCACTTATTAATACACCCAAAGCAAATTAAAATTGTCACTGTCACTGTCACTGTCATCCTGTTGCTCATCAATTTGCTCGAGCGGGCACCAGTAACATCTCCATTGTGAGACTTGTTGTTACTGTTTTTGGCATATCGAATATGCCACAGGTAGCTTGCCAGGCTCTGCTGTGTGGGTGAGATACTCTTGGTAGCTTGCCAGGCTCTCAGAGAGAGCTGGAGGAATTGAACCCGGGTTGGCTTCATGCAAGGCAAATGCCCTACCCGCTGTGCTATCACTCCAGTCCCCAGTATACAATATAAGTTTAAATTTAATAATTGTTACACTGGGGCCAGAGAGATAGGACAGCCGTAGGGCACTTGATACAACTGCCCCTGGAATCCATGTGTTCCCCAAGTCTGCTAGGAGTGATTCCTGAGCACAGAGTCATAGGTAAGCCCTGAGGACTGATGTGGCTGAAAAAGAAAGAAAAACAAATAAAAAGGATAGACTGTGACATATGCTTTCACAGTCTTGCAATTTAATTTTATTTGTTCAACTGGGTAACTCCCAACTAGTGAAATGTAATACAGTAGGCACTTAAAAACAAATACAACTACCATCTGCCTTGCTCTCTGAGACTCACATCCTCGGCATCTCTGCTTTCTTCTGCTCTTCTCAGGGAACTAAGTGCTTACCAAAGTCAGTCAGGCTTAAACAACACTTAAACCTTGATGTGTTAATATTAGATCTGACACATTAGTGACCTTTATCAAGCAAGTCAGTTGAAGTCAGTAATGCAATGTGCTTCCAGGGGAGTCATCAGAACAACACATTTGCAATGATTCCCTGGATCACTCCTTTTATTTTTTATTATTTTTTTAATTGCATTAGGTTTTTTTTTAATTTTATTAGAGAATCACTGTGATGTACAGTTACAAACTTATGAACTTCTGTGATTGCATTTCACTCATACAGTGATCGTTTACCCATCCCTCCACCAGTGCCCATTCTCCTCCACCAATGTTCCCAGTATCCCTCCCACCAACCCCACCCCATCCCCCGCCCCACCCTGCTCTGTGGCCGGGCATTCCCTTTTGCTCTCTCTCTCCTTTTGGGTGTTGTAGCCTGCAATAGAGGTACTGAGTGGCCTTCATGTTCGGTCTATACTCTACTTTCAGCTCGCATCTTCCGACCCGAATGGGTCCTCCCAACATCCTCTCCTTGGTGTTTACTTCTCTATCTGAGCTGCCTTTTCCTCCAGCATGTGAGGCCAGTTTCCAAGCTGTGGGGCAGACCTCCTGATCCTTATCTCTACTACTCTTGGGTCCTTATCTCTACTACTCCTTTTAAAGATTTACAAATCTTCAATTGAAGAACATGTGACTATCATGACTTTGGTGGTTTTTTGATTTTTAATATTTTGCAATAAATTTTTTTTTTCAAATGCAACCAAGTGACTGTAACACTTTTTTCAACATTGAACTGTGTCTAGGTCTTTCACTGGAATTTTATTTTTTCACTGCTAAATCATTAACTAAGCCTAATCAGAAGTATAAAGAGTAGAGTTTGGTGTAATATTTTTCTGAGATTTCATGGATTATTTGTTTTCAGAGGTATCACTTGTAAACAGTTCTATGCTAGAATTTTTAAAAATATTGAATAAACACATTAATGTTTATTACTGGGCTAGAGCGATAGCACAGCAAGTAGGGCATTTGCCTTTCACGCAGCCGATCCAAGTTTGATTCCTCCATCCCTCGCAGAGAGCCCAGCAAGCTACCAAGAGTATCTCACTTTCACGGCAGAGCCTGGAAAGCTCCCTGTGGCATATTCAATATGCCAAAAACAGTAACAAGTCTCACAATGGAAACGTTACTGGTGCCCGCTTGAGCAAATCGATTAACAATGGGATGACAGTGCTACAGTGCAGTATTCCTTTGCTCTTTTTCTAGTTTCTTGGGCTGTAAGTTTAGACTACTAATGTGAGCTTTTTTGTGTTTTCTGACATTTTATGAGTTCTCCCTTACTCCTAATTTTGTTGTGTCCCATAAATTCTGATAGTTTGTGTGTCTTCAGTTTCAATAATTTAGAGGAATCATATTATTTCTTGTTTGATTTACTTTTTGATATTGTAGTTACTCAACAGTGTCTTATTCTCAGAGGAGGTACAGCCAGCACACCTTCTCCAGATGGAGCCCCGGCAACACTGAACAGCAACTAACACGGCTCCCGGATGAGGGACTGGGACACATCTGAGCCGCGGGGCGGGGGGGGGGGGCATTGGAGTGGGGCGGCACCAGTCCAGCTTCCAAGTGGTCCCGGCCGCCAGAAGTCACGCCCTCGACCCACCCTCAGCGCCATCTTGCCACATTCAACAGAGAAGCAGCCAGGCGTTCTGGTGAGCAATGCAGCCCGGACAATGCTCCGGACCTGAATCGGGGCCAGCAACACTGGGGATCCAGACGGAGGAAGTACAGTCAGCACACCTTCTCCAGATGGAGCCCCGGCGACACTAAGCAGCAACTAACACGGCTCCCGGATGCGGGACTGGGACACATCCGTTAGCGGCCTGGAGACCTTTTCTAAAAACTGAAAACATACAATCTTTTAATGGAAAACTAATTATCAAATGCTTCCTTAGTAGGGCTGTCTTTCTTGGGGGGAAACTCCAACAACAATAGTGAGTTTTGTGTTGCAATATGGAACATAATCAAGGTAAAGAGAAAATGAAGTGAAATTCATCAGTTATACAGTTGGGGGTGGGGGACGACGGAGGCAGGGGGTATACTGGGGATTTTGGTGATGGAATATGGGCACTGGTGAAGGGATGGTGTTTGAATATTGTGTAATTGAGACATAAACCTGAGAACTTTGTAACTTTCCACATGGTGATAAAATAAAAATATAAAAAAACACAAAACAGTGTCTTATTCAGTTTTCAGAAGGTTGGAGAGTTCCCCAACTTTTTAATTTTTTTGAGGGGAGGCATGCCCAGTGATGTTCAGGGATCACTCCAAGCTCTGCACTCAGGAATTATTGCTGGCTGTGCATGGGGGACAATATAGGATGCCAGGGATGGAACCCAGGTAGGCCATGTGCAAGTTAAGGGCTCTACCTGTCTCTACTATGTTTCTAGCCCCCAACTTTCTTCTTATGAAGAAATAGTTCTTCTTATAAATAATTTCTACCTTCTTGGATTTGTGTTGTGAAAATGTATTTGATATGGTTAGAGAGATAGTTTAGAGATTAAAGCACCTGAGAACGAAATGCACCTCCTTGCATACAAGGTTCAATATCTAGCACCACATAGGGTTTCCCAAGCACTGCTAAGAGTGAGTCATGATTAGAGCCGGGAGTAAGTCCTGAGCACAGCTAGCTGTGTTCCTTGCCCCCCATCTCCCAAAGATACTTGATGTGATTTCTATGTTTATAAATGCAGGAATGCTTAATTGTCCCGATATGTGAGATTAGCCATGGAGCATATTTCTTATGCATTGGAGAAGATTGTGTTTTAGTTTTGGGCTTTGGACAATCCTTTTCATATTTATTAGTCTGTTTTTCCTCTTCCTAACTAAGGGATGTTGTTTCCTTATTGATGTCTGGTGCAAGTGTGCTTTTCCCTGCTATTTTTAGTTTACTATTAACCTTTATAGTTGTTTTCCAACCTTTAACTCTGATCTATTGGCTATTGTGAGAGTTCAAGTGTGTTATAAGTGGCAGAAAGTTGAATTGTCTTCCTTTTTCATCTAATAACTCTGTGCCTTTTAATGGGAGAGTTCAAGCCATTGAAAATTACATAAATTACTGAAACAAATAAAATTGTTACTTTTTCATAAAGATTTTGTCATTTCTGCATCTCAATATGTCTTATTTAGAGGAGTTCATTCAATAGTCCTTGTAGAACTTTCCTTGTTATAGCATGTATCTTTATCTATTATTTGATAATATTACTATTATTACTCATTCATTTCTAAGTTGTAACCATGCAGGGAGAGCATTTTTGGTTGCTTATCATTAAATACCTTAAATATATCATTCTAATCTTTTCCTGCTTATAAGCAGTTTAATTTGAGAAATCTGATGTAAATTTTATGTTGTTTCCTTTATATTTTAGTTTTACTTCTCTCTTGCTGCTTTAAAGAGTCTCTCTCTATCTCATTCTAATTATCTTGATTACAGTGTCTCTTGCGATTTTTCACTTTATATATATTTTGTGTGGCATCTTCTGGCCTCCTGGGTCAGTGCACAAATCTTTCTCCTCAAATTGGGAAAATTCTCAGCCATTCTATCTTCTGCAAGCTGTTCTTCCCTTTTCTTCTTTTCTTTCTGGGTTTCCCAAGATTTAGAGGTTGTTATTACTCTTGTCTAGTAAGTAGATTAAATTTCTTCATTTAAAACAATCTCCTTGCAAGAGGGACACTGGGGACATTGGTGGTGGGAAATGTACACTGGAACAGGTGTTAGAACATTGTATGACTGGAACCCAATCGCAAATAACTTTGTAACAGTATATCTCAGTGATTCTGCACAGACCTGAGGATAGCCCTATTGTCCCTTCCAAATAAAAAGTACTTTGGGAGATGTATGGTAGTCACACAAACGCTACTTCTGTTCTGTTAAAAATGAAAACAAGGTAACGATGATATATTTATATGCCTAAGACATATTCTCTAATGCAAGGATAAATGTCTACATAAAATTCAGGTAAGTGGTGTTGAGAAGGAAATATTAATCTCCGGTTTTGGAATTACAAACTTACATGAAGTTAGATTGCATGACATCAGATCAACTCCGATCATTTTGCCCTTCATCAATTCGATTACCCTCAGCCAAATCAATGGAAATGTAATTCTCGGCAATCCGCACCCTGCCTACCTTACACAGACCAGATATGTTACTGTTCAATGATTTTATTTTTTGGGCAGTGCCTGAGTATCCTCTCAGAAAGTAATCAATGTATTTGATGTGACTGGGTATAGAGAAATCAGAAGTTGAAGGTTCGTGTTCAGGTTTGTATCACGAAAAGGGCAATCTTTTTAATATTATTTATTTATTTATTTATTTTTATTGAATCACTGTGAGCTATGGTTACAGAACCTTCGTGTTTGAGTTTCAGTCATACAATGATGGAACACCCATCCCTCCACCAGTGTACATTTTCCACCACCAATGTCCACAGTGTCTCTTTCCCTCCCCACCCCCACCTTGCCCCACCCCTCCCCCTGCCTCTATGGCTCTTGCCCTATTACTCTCTCTCTCTGCTTAAGGGTATTATGGTTTTTAATACAGATAGTGAGAGGCCATCGTGTTTGGTCCTTTATCTACTTTCAGCACACATCTCCCACCCTGACTGATTCCTCCAACCATCATTGACTTAGTGATCCCTTCTCTATTCCAGTGGGAAGTGCAATCTTATTGCTGCATATGAGAAAGTATTTAGTGAATAAAGATCTCCCTGAAGTCTTTGAAAATAATACAATAGTGAAAGAAAAGGAAGATGAAGTTTCCAGCTCAGATAATGAACACTTATTATCTAGCTTCTGGAAGCACATGATGAAAGAGGGTAATGTGTAAGAGAGTGACATTATGCGGTGGTAGAAAACATAAAATACATACTTTATCCTCAGTGGGTCTTTAACAAGGCTACCTGTATACCTAAAAATTCTTAATTGGTTGACTTTCTGATTGCTTAGTTGACCTTGCACTTGGAAACATCTAGTTCATATTTTTTCTTTTACATCTAGAGAATAAATTTCTGTGAATACTGTTGTATCGGGCTGGATAGGGCGTTTGCCTTGCACGCAGCCAACCCAGGTTCGATTTCTTTGTCCCTCTGAGAGAACCCGGCAAGCTACCGAGAGTATCCCGTCCTCACGGCAGAGCCTGGCAAGCTACCCATGGCATATTTGATATGCCAAAAACAGTAACAAGTCTCACAATGGAGATGTTACTGGTGCCCGCTCAAACAAATAATGGGCAATGGGATGACAGTGATACAGTGATGCTGTTGTATCTAATTGCAGGATTAGTAAATCCTTATCTTAGAATGTATTAGGCTTTTTATTGAGCGGTCTAGACAGCTCCAGATCTATGGTCTGGGTCAAAAAACCAGGTAGGTAGTAGGTATAGGTGGTGGGTGGGATTACTGGGGCTTCTGGAATTATGGAAGATGAGGGAGAGGTTGCCTCCCCCCCGCCCCCGACCCTGAGAAAAATCTCAGCCTTGGAGGAAGTACCTGAGATATTCGGAAACTGGTGTCTCTGCAGTGATTATTCGTGGGCTGGTGGAGTCAAGCTCCTGGGGCAGCTGCTGCCAGAGACCTGGTGGGCCAAAATTCACCCTCTTCCCCCATGGGTCATCTGAGGTTTTCAGCAGTGGGGTTGGAAATCCCATAATATTCAGCTGCTTGGTGTATCTCCTGGGAGGTTAGTCAGGATCTGGCGGGGCAGGGCTCGTGGGGGAATCCACAAGGCTCACTTGGTGCTTGCAGGGTCAGTAAGGGAATATTTGGTTGAAAGTCCCTGGTGAAAAGGTGGACCATGCTTGAGTTTGCTGTTTTTGTTCATCTTAGTGTCATTTCTTTCAAATAATAATTTCAGATGTAATTGAACAGTTTAGGGGATATTTACTTTTATGGCTTATAAATTATGGGGTATTTATTATGTCTAAGAGGATTTATTCACATAAATGCACATTATAATGCATAAAAATTAGAACACAAATATAATTAAAATTATTAAAATATCTGTTTATATGCCCTATCTTCTCTTGCAATGTAAAAGTACAAAAAGATGTAAATATTTTCAATAAAAATAAATTAAAAGTAATTTCTGGGGCTGGAACAATAGCACAGCGGGGAGGGCATTTGCCTTGCATTGGCCGACCCGGGTTAGATTCCTAGCATACCATATGGTCCCCAAAGCACCGCCAGGAGTAATTCCCCCTGTGCATCGCCAGGTGTGACCCAAAAAGCAAAAACAGAAAAAGTAATTTCAGACTGCTGTATTAGCTCTGTCATATTTCCCTTCAGGTCATCAAGGATGTGACTAGATTACCCTGATTCTAGTTTGCAGAATTAAAAATGTATTTAAAAATAGGTTACTCCAAAATTGATTAGGGAATCCTAACATTTTGAAATTTTAGGTTCTTTTCTTTCCACTTATTTTTAAATGCTAGGTTCTTATTATTACATTTTCATCTTCATGACCATAAACTTGAGAACCAGCTATTTGGGCTTATAGCCTGGTGCTCCCTAATTGTGATTGTATGGGCAAGTTCCTTAACATTTTTTTTAATAATGTAGGAATACTGTTATTTATTCAGTCACTGATTAAGTTGATTGAATTGGGCATGAAGTCCATATTATTTTTTCTTTATTTTATTCAGAATGTTAATTTTATTTTGTTATTTTGTTATTATTTTCCCCCACCCCTCCATTTTAATTCACTGAGAGATATAGTTACAAGGCTTTTATGTTTGAGCTTCAGTCATACAATCATCAAATACCCATGCCTCCACCAGTGCACATTTTCCACCACAAAATCCCCAGTATTCTGTCCCTTACCCCCTTTCCAACCCTTCCCCTGCCTGTGTGGCAGACAATTTCCCCCGTACTCTCTCTCTACTTTGGTTACATTTGATACTTTGGCACCAGTCTCACCAACACTCAAACCTGCTGAAAAGGCAGTGCTAGATGATTTCTTTTGTATTGCTTATTATGGATAGGATATAATGTCCAGAAAATTCTGTATCATTCTGTATAAGCTTTAGTTTATAGTCTCTGGGTCTTGGCCACTGATGAGATTACATGGTGCCGAGGGCAGTTCATGGGCGTGACTGCCAAGCTTCTGGAAAACTGGAGACCTGGGGGGGAGGAGGCCCAGTCCTGATCCAAGCAGGCTTGGAGATCTCAGTCACAGGTTCCTGCATACCTTGTTTTTCCTGCCAGTCTGCTCTTTGGTGAGGTTCATTTCATCTTGGGTGAGGCTTGTCTGAGGGTGTGGAGAGTGCCTTGCACATGGCGGCAGTTAGGTTCTGGGAGTTTTCGGCTGCCGGGGCTCTGCTTGAGACGGGGAGGGTGACTTAACCCACTCCCCCTGCCGCCCCCAGGTGCCCCAGTGAGAACAGCCCGGTGAGGGGTCAGGACATTCTGCGGCGGGCGCTCTCTTCCAAAAGCATTAGTTTATAGTCTCTGAGTATTGGCCGTTGATGAGATTGCATGGTGCCGGGGGCAGTCTGTGTGTGTAACTGCTAAGCTACTGGAAAACTGGGGACCTGGGGAGAGGAGGCCCAGTCCCGATCCAAGCGGGTCTGGAGATCTCAGTCACGGGTTTCCGCCTATCTCCACGCTACAGACCCTGACTGCATCTTTTGATCTCTTTTGAGATTTATGGGTCTCTGAAATAAGGCCAATAAGTGAGTTTATGTAGCTGAGCCAGAGGTAGTTTGTGGGTGTGAGTCCCACATACCTAACTTTTGGCTGTTTAATTTCTTGGTGAACTTGGTCCCAAGTTGTTGGGATCTGGGAAAGGCACAGCAGCAATTTTGGGGTATCTGGAAGTCTGAAGGCACCATCAGGCTGCTGATGCACTCGCCCTGCAGGTACAGGTTGACCCTGGTGGCGGCACCATACCCACACATTCCTTAACTTCTGTGGTCACTTATTTTATTCGTCTGAGCACAGCTAGAGTAGCACTGTTGCAGGGGCTTAAGTCCCCTGTGACTTATGTGAAGGGGAGGAGAGAAGCGGCAGCCTCAAGAAGAAAACTGACCACATTCTTACCTCTGTCACCCTGGGAAATCTAGGACTGATAAAATTGTCAGTGAACCCCTATGTGGCTCGGACTTCAAGTCCTACCAGCCCAATGAGGCAGCTATCCTGCTGCACCTGACGTCCCTTTGTTCAGTGTAACTGGGAGTTACAGCATAAAAGTGGATTTTCCTGGGCTGCTAGGCTCCTATGCTTGAGAATAATGGGGAACATTTCATACAGAACTTGAAAGATGGAAAGTTTGAGTTTGTAGTTGTACAGTTGAAGTAAATGGATTCGGGTCTCTCCTCCAAAGTTCATGCTTCACCTTCACCTGTGGAGGGCATCACTCGTCTTGACCCTGGCTCTGCCCTGTCCCGTGTACCACTCCTGGGTCTCATCTCAAGAGGTCTACTTGCCTGTAGTGTACGATGGCCAGCGTCTATCTCTGCATGGCTCTCTACCCTGTATGCAGTTTTCCAGACTGAAATAGAAGCTCTGGGCCTTTCTTGGATTATATCCCAATGGCTCTCTGTCATCCAATCTCAGCTTTCACAGTCTCTGGCCACAGCCACGGTGGACATGGGTAGACTCCTGTGTTTCGTCTGTGTCCCAGCCTGGGCAGCCCTGCCTCAATTCAGCTCTCCTGGGCATCTGAGCCTGTTTGCATTGTGCCCTGTCTGGGCATGTGATGCCTACTCGTACTGGACTCTGCCTGGGCATGTGTGAAGAGAGTAGGTGCCGTGAGAGAGAGAGGAGATAAGAGAGGAAAGAGGAGAGAAGAGAGAGAGAAGAGAAAGGAGAGAAGAGAGAAAAGTGCAGGGGACCTCCTTTTATCTCTGCCATCTCCCACCCTCAGACATGCTGCTTCTATTTTGACTGGCTACCTATCCATTGGGCTACCTGTTCTGTGGGCAAGATTTAAAGTGACTAAATTCACCTGATGCTCTACCCTTCCATTTGCACCATTATCATTACCACCCAATGTCTTGGGGTGTCGTGTGCCGCTTCGTCCAGCGAAGAAACACGCAACTCGGAGATCCTTTTGGCTGCGATTTATTCAGGAACTTTCTCATGCCTTAGAGAAGAAAACGGGAACAGGGACGAGGAGGAAGGAGGAAAGGGGGACGCATGAGGGAGAACCGACTAGCTAGGTGACTTCCCCCCTTATATACTTCTCCCTGCCTGTTTGCCCTCAAGTGTCTGCAGCTGATAAACCAGCCATAACTTGTGAGTGTGACAAGACATCCTGATTCCCCATCAGGTGTTGTTCACGAAGCACGGTGCAACCAACAAGAAACAGGTGTTCACGAAGCACGGTTCCATGGAGGCTCTCCACATTGGGGAGCCATGGATTTAGGCCGGAATGAGGAAATGCCCTTTGCAGGAAAAGAAAGATCTAGATCTTTCTCAGGCCTCTTGGGTCTGTTGACTTTCTCTCTCAGAAAAGAACCGCAGGGGGAGATGAACAGTGACATATATGACAAGTTTTTAAGGAGACAGGCAGTAGTCATGCTCAAGAGAGAACACAGGGTTCTCCAGAGTGGAGGGAACCAGTCCTTACCCCAGCATTTAAGCTAAAAAGTATAAAACACACACCTGAAGAGGAGAGATAGAAGTGACATGTGCTCAGGTGTCATGGACCTAGCAGCAAAACACGTGCTTGGCAGTCACACATGGGCGTGGTAGCCCTTGCAGGCACTTCCTTTGTTATGAACTCTCCTCCCAAACTACCTGCCCCCAGTTCAGTGTGCCATTGGGAGTTCGAGACAGTTGATAGTCTTTTTTTTTTTTTGCCTATTGAGTTTGATATTTTATTAAAAATAAAAATAAGAATAATTCCATATGCAACTTGAGGATATGTAGGATATGTTTGTGGACTATATATATACTAGTTTAAAAAATATTGCACTTGACAAACTATCAAAATTTCAGTAGAGCATGACCTGTATCACAACACGATTTGCCATATGGATGGGCATAATAATGAAATTGATAAACCACAATATAATTTGTTATATGTATATCAATGGGTCACTAGCAACCTAGAGAGAAGTTTTTTTGGGTTTTTTTTTTTTTTTTAATTAGTGAATCACCGTGAGGGTACAGTTACAGATTTATACATTTTTGTGCTCAGGTTTCCCTCATACAAAGTTCGAGAACCCATCCCCAGTGATAGTCTTTTGATATTCTCCGTCTGTGGCCTTTATTCAGTACTGGTGCTTCTCGCAAGGGATCCAGCCTCTCTCTCTTCCCTGGAAGCTTCCTGCACTGGGCCTGGAATTCAGCATTTCAACTGCCTTCTGGGCTCCTGAGAAAAGTTTTTTTGGGTCAAAGGCCTCCATGACTTTGGGCTGATTCAAGTCTCGGACTGTTTTTCCCAAACATACTTTCCGTCTTCCTGCCCGCAGCATCAGGCCAGGCCTCCGTGTGTTGCTGTGAGGATGAGTCTGAGAAGGAAAACAGAAAATGAGCTAGACATCCCTGTCACTGTCTCTGTCATCACGTTGCTCATTGATTTGCTCGAGCGGGCACCAGTAACGTCTCCATTGGGAGACTTGTTGTTACTGTTTTAGGCATATTGTATACGCTACAGGTAGCTTGCCAGGCTCTGCCATGAGGGCGAGATACTCTCCAGTAGTTTGCCGGGTTCTCTGAGAGGGATGGAGGAATCGAACCGGGTTGACCATGTGCAAGGCAAATGCCCTACCACTGTGCTATCGCTCCAGCCCATAATAGATATTAAATATTTTTATAAAACTGTGTCTACGGGAAACAGATTTCAAGGACCTTGGGATTGAGGCATGCAAAAGTCTAAGGAAGAAATGTTTTATATTTCTTTGTAATGAATTCATAGTACGTTACTCTGCTTCTTGTAGTAGTACTACAAGTAGATGTCATATTTTCACTCGAACATAGTAAGAAGGTTAATTTGCAAATATTGTTATGCAAACTTAGAGAACATGTAAACATCTATGGTCCCAAGGCTATTACTATAGTGAAATGTTTAGAGACCAAGGGAATCACAAGAGATTTTTTAAAATCTCAGTAATGAAGCTGTGTGAATTGCCCTATTACTGCTCAGGTCTCTAAATCTAATGGACTATTTACATTGTTGTCTATGTAAATATACATCATATATACTTATATATAGCATATGCTGCATATACTATATATCTCACATATAGTATATATAATATTTTCTATATGTACATATATAAAATTCAACATCTAGTTTGAGCATCTGCCTAGCTGGCATCTGATGATCTTGTCTCAATGATTTTCAAATTTTTAAAGATCTTACCTTCCAGTTTTTCATAGCCTATAGATGGGAAAATTTTTTATTTAATTTTTTTTTTTTTTGCTTTTTGGGTCACACCTGGCGATATTGAGGGGTTACTCCTGGCTCTGCACTCAGGAATCACTCCTGGCAGTGCTCAGGGGACCATATGGGATGCTGGGAATCGAACCCTGGTCAGCCATGTGCAAGGCAAACGCCCTACCCGCTGTGCTATCGCTCCAGCCCCTCCTCTGGTTCTTTATCAAGATACTTAACCTCTTTTTTTCTGGAACAGTTCCCTCATATATAAAGTAAAAATATAATATAGTTATCAAAAAGCAACTATGATTAGGGCTGGAGAGACAGTACAACAGGCAAGGCACTTGTCTTGCACATAGCCAACCCAAATGGTTCTCCAAACACCGTCAGGAGTTTTTGAGTGCAGGGCCAGGAATAACCCCTGAGCACCATCCCCCCAAAACCCAAAGTAGCAGTGAGTGTTGACTGGTGCACTGAAGGTGTCCGACACTGACACTGTAGCACTGTTGTCCCGTTGTTCATCGATTTGCTTCAGTGGGCACCAGTAACGTCTCCATTGTGAGACTTGTTGTTACTGTTTTTGGCATATCGAATATGCCACAGGTAGCTTGCCAGGCTCTGCCGTGTGGGTGGGATACTGTCAGTAGCTTGCCGGGCTCTCCGAGGGGGAAGGAGGAATCAAACCTGAGTTGGATGCGTGCAAGGCAACGCCCTACCCTCTGTTCTCCTGTTCTCTTGCTTCATTCCGGCACACAGACTTATTCACAGTAAAAATTATGTTTTGCTATTTAGCACTATTTAATTAAGAATTCATGTCTTTTTCTATTACTGAAGAGCTGGGCCCATATCTAGCTCCTTTATCACTTCATTTCTGTTTCAAGGATAATGTTCATATGTATGGCACTCAGTAAATATGCATTTAATAAATAAGTAAAGCAAGGAAAAGCAAAGTGATAACCAGAACTGTTAGCGAATAGATCCTCATGCTTTATTTGCTCTATTTTTATCCTACCAAGCTTGTAGACTCTTGCATTTTAAGAAAGATTTTGTCAGAACTGAAGAGCTTCTAATTGGTCTGAATATTTCAAATATGTGTTTAGAGTTAATAGAACAAACTCCATTCCAGAGTTTGTATGAAAATGGTCTTGCAGCTGCATTTGATCTCTTGGTCCATTGTGTTAAAATATCTAGTATAGGGGTTAGGGACAAAGTCCAGGGATTAAGGTTACATGTGAATGAGCCTGGTTTGATCCCTGGAATGTAGTTCCCTGAGAACTGCCAGGAGTGAACCTGAGCACAGAGTCAGGAGTAATTGCTAAACACTGCCTGTTTATGCTTTTTTATGTTTGGGTTTTTACATTTGGTGTTATACTTTTGTGTGTGTGTCAGGGGGTAAGGGGTGCTTTTTTTTGCCATATGAGATGGAGACATGCACAGGGATTACTCTTGGTTCTGAGCTAAGTAATCACTCCTGATGGTGCTCAGGAGACCATATGGAGTGCCAGGTATTGAACCTGGGTCAGCTGCATGAAAGGCAAATGCCTTAACTGCTGAGCTATGGATCCAGCCCCTATACATGTTTTTAAAAATTATTTTTCAATACATAAGCATTGGTTGAATAACATACACAATACAAGCTAGTTAAAACAAAACAAAATAAAACAACCTCCCCCCCCTAAAAAAAAACCTTATTCACAGTACTGAAGACAATATAGGATGCTTTTCTTGTATACTGCTGGTCTGGCATCAATCCGCAGGCATCCCATATAGTCCCCTAAGTTCTACTAGGAGTAAGTCCTGAGCATTGCTGGACATAACCCTCCAAAAAACAAAATAAAAAAGTCCTACTCACTTTATTCTCTTCAACTAATCAAAATGATTAAGAGAGATGCAACATTGTCATGCAACAGCAAAATGTGGGACCTCTCTGGAGAAGGAGAGAAGAGAAAAGAAATCAAGCGGGGAAGAGGAGAACGGGAAGTAGTCAGTGAAAAGGTATCAGGGCTTGGGGCTGGAGTGATAGCACATCAGGTAGGCATTTTTGCCTTGCACGCGGTGGACCCAGGTTTGATTCCCAGCATCCCATATGGTCCCCTGAGTACCACCAGGAGTAATTCCTGAGTGCATGAGCCAGGAGTAAGGCCTGTGTATCACTGTGTGTGACCCAAAAAGCAAAAAAAAATTGAAAAGGTATCAGGGCTTTAGCTGTTCCGATGATCTGACAGAGGGGTATAGCCATATACCCAAAATATAGACTCAACAGCACTGAAAACATGAGATCCAAGCTGTAACTCCTGAAACTATATAACGTGCCTGTCAAATTGACAGGTGGGGGTGAGCTGGGGATGGGATGGGGAGGGAGTCTGGGTACAATGGTGGAGGGAAGTTGACACTGGTGGTGGGATAAGTAGTGAAATATCATGTGCCCAAAACTGATCAATAACTTTGTAAATCACAGTTCTTTAATGAATTTAAGTGGGGCCTCTCTTCTCTCCAGGGGCACAACTCCGGTAAGTGGGGCTTTCCTAATGGGTGTAAAACATCTATGGGGGCTCCTTACCTCATGGTCCATCCCCCATGCTCAGTTCTCAGTTGTGATGGTTTCAAACACCCATCCCCTTCCCGTCGGGGTTTAATAAAATCTTTCAAGTTCCCATTCCACATCCTCTGCTTCCACATCCACTGGGCCCCAGTCAGCTTCCAATGTACCCTCTGCTTTCAGCAGACCCTGTCTGTTGGGCTCTCCACGGAAGCTCTTGGGGATAGTCTGGAATCTTCATGGTGCTGGCCAAGAGGATTTGATTTTGGAACTCAGTTCTTGTGGAAAAGTGTGAGAATTTCTGGTTCTCCAGGTTGGAGCAATAGTACAGCTCTTGCCTTGCACGCAACCCACCTGGGTTCAATCCCCAGCATCCCATAGAGTCCCTGGGGTACCACCAGAAGTAATTATTGAGTGCATAGTCTGGAGTAACCCCTGAGCATTGCTGGGTATGACTCAAACAACAACAACAACAACAACAACAACAACAAGATCCTGGCTCTCTATCAGGAAGAATCTGTATTGCCACCTCACCCAGCAATTCAACTGCTTAGTTTATCCCGAGACGTGCTCCTTTTGAAAGTGAACCCTGGCTAAAAGAGATCGGGGACGTGGGCATCAGAACAGATCATCTGCCCTGAGCCCAAAGATCTCCAACTCTGCTCCTGTACTGCCAAAAAGTGCTAGACCGCAACCCATTATGTCTATGCCATCCATTGTGTGTCAGAACCAAACTGCTGGACTCTCTCACACTACACCTCCACAACAGATGAGAATGCTGTGTGTGCTAGACTCTAGTCCTCAGGAGGCCTCGCTTGGTCTATAATCACTTTGACCACTTCCCCAGAGCCCTACAGACTGTGTGTGCATAGGACTCCCTGGGGGTACATCTCCCAGAACTCTTTCTGAGGGAATCTGTTTCTGGCCTGAGATTTGTCTCTGGAGGGGGTGCTCTGTGGCTCTATGGGACAGTGGGCTAGCAGGATAGTGAGCTTTCATGAGTCAGAGACCTTGCTTCTCTGAGGGAGTGATATTCCAGCTCAAACATGATTTCTATGCTGAGCTATTGAGAAATGACAAAGAGGTTTTCAAATTTCCAACTACTGGAGTGTTGCTATCAATGTCTTTCTTCAAGTCTATTAGCAGTTGTTTTAAGTATTTTGCTGGTCCCTCATTAGGTTTGTATACATTTAGGAGTGTAGAGTACTTTCTGATGTACAGATTCATTGACTATCAAGAAATGACCTGACTCTCTCTCTTATGACATTTTCAGCCTGAAGTTTCTGTTGTCTGATACTAATATGGCCACCTTGGCTTTTCGGAGATGATTGTTTGCTTGAAGAGTTATTTTCTAGCCCTTGATTTGAATCTGTGTTTGTTTTGATTGTTTAAATGTTTTTCTTGTAGGCAGCAGAGTGTTGGGTTCAATTTTCTATTCATCCTGCCACTCTGAGCCTCTTGATTGGTGCATGTATTTCATCAATAGTGAGAGTGTTGTGAAGGGGTTTTCTGCCATCTTACTGTAGGAATTTGGTGAGCTTGTAGGGCTTGTCTTATCTTAAAGTAGCCCATTCAGTTCTTGTAACAATGGTTTTGTGTCTATAAAGTTCCTGAGTTGTTTATCTGTGAAGTTGTATATTGTTCCTTCAAATCTGAATGAGAGTCTCACTGGGTAAAGTATTCTTGGTAAGGCGCTCATTTCATTGAGTTTTTTTTTCCACTATATTCACCACTGTTTTGGGGCCTGGAGGGTTTCATCTGCTAGGTCCACTGTGAATCTTAAGTATGCTCTTTTATAAGCAATTTCCTTCTTTGATCTTGATGCTTTTCAGTATTCTATCTCTATCTATGGCTTTCATAATTAGGATGTGTTTTAGGGTATTTTTATTTGGATTTCTTTTAGCGGGTATCCTTTGAGCCTCCTCTTCTGGGTGCATGTACACTTCAGCTCTGGAAACTTCTCAGCAATGATGGCTTTGATAGTGACTTCATCAGAGATTTCTTCTGCCGCTCTGTCAAACATGGTCTCCAAAGGGAGCTTTCACCTGCTGACTCCTTCATCCTTGGCCAATCCTGCAGAGGGAAACCAGGGGTGGGGACCAAGTGGAGGGAATGAGAAAAGCACTCACCGATCCCCTGCCAGACACTCTCCTGTCCTCACACACCACACAGAAGTCACCCACATCACACACCTCATCTACCTGACCCACTTCACACACCTCACACACCTCACCCACTTCACACACCTCACACACCTCACACATTTCACACACCTCACATATCTCACACACTTCAAACACTTCACACACCTCACATATTTGACACACCTCAGACACCTCACACATTTGACACACCTCACACACCTCACACATTTGACACACCCCACACACCTCACAAATTTCACACACCCTACATATCTCACACACTTCACACACTTCACACATTTCATACACCTCATACACCTCACACACCTCACACATTTGACACACCTCATACACTTCACACACTTCACACACCTCACATATCTCACACACTTCAAATACTTCACACACTTCACACATTTCACACACCTCACATATCTCACACACTTCAAATACTTCACACACCTCACACATTTCACACACCTCACATATCTCACACACTACAAACACTTCACACACCTCACACACCTCACACATTTCACACACCTCACACACCTCACACATTTCACACACTTCACACACCTCACACACTTCCTACTCCTAATCCCAGGCCCCTCACAGTAGTGAGCATTCAATCCAGGGCTTTGGTTCAGAAGTAAGAGAACTGAAGGTCCCATGGAGGGTGACTCTGACTCCCACAAAGCTGTGGAAGAGTTCAAATGTTGTTACCAGCAAACACAAAACATTTTCATCTCTAGGTGATCTGTTCCCAAAGCATATCCCTCAGATTCAAAGGATCAACATTTTGGAGCCAAAGAGAAGCACTGAATCAGTCTTGTACACAGATCACCTGGATTTGATCCCAGACAGGTAGTCTCTGAACCCTACCAGGAGTGATTTCTGATCACAGAGACAGGCATATGCTCTGAGCACTGCTGGGTTTGACACGGTAACAAAACAAAAACAAAAGAAAAATCTAAAACAGTAGGATAGGGGCACAGGCCCACTGGGGAGATGGATAAGCAGGTACTGTATGATTGTTTACATATGAAGAGAGTCCCAGCCTACCCAAGGGATGAGTTGTTGCACTACTGGTTGGGTGAAGCCTGCCCACTGCATCTTGTGACCAAAAGCAGCATTAAAGGAAGAGGAGACAATCCTATAAGGCAAAATAGAATTCATCCCTCTAAGATGGGAGTAGAGAGAAAACTTCAGTGAGCGAGACAAACCTCAAATAAAAATACATGCCAATTTTAGCACAGCAAAAATCTGTATTAGTACAATGGTGAAAATATGAAATGGGATTTCATCATTATCCTATGCACTGCTAAGGATTAGTTCAGTCCATACAAAACTGTCATTCTGTTTTTACATGTATGAATACATTAAAAATATAGCATAGTTAATAGGAAAGATAATGCATGCATGATAAAATCCAATTATATTCAATAAAGTTAATTTCTAATGCAGACTGCCAAGATCTTGAGCCCTGAGGACCCAGATTAACTGAAGTCCTACTTCTCAAAGGACAATACAATTACTGACAGTCTCTGCAGTTTTGGAGAAATACTTAATAGGCATGAGCAAATTTTGTGCATGGGATTTTTTTGAAATTTATAGAACATATAGTTTTGTAAACTAGGCCAATGTTACAACAGTTGAACTATTGTTTTTTAAATTTCACTTTAGACACTTCTCCACTGTGTTTTTTGTTTCTGAACCACCTCATCTTGAACATTTTGGTTGCATATTTAATAATGAATAAAGAATAAAAAATAAGAATCTCTGGAACACTGGAACATGACATAGTCCATGCTGCTGTTGTTGACATAGTCCAACTCTTTAATTTTCTTTACATGGAGATAGAGTCTCAAGTAGGGCATATGAAAGAGATTCATGAAGAGCACAGAGACTGGCTGTCAAATCCGGGATTCTGCATTACCCTTGGGCAGGGGTGCGAGTTCACAGAAACCTTGGCAGATGACATATAGGTAAAGGCAAAGTACTGGAAGACACAGAAACATTACAAAAATTATTATTGTAGTGAATAATTAGCTGTAATAAATTGAGAGAGGTTGAGGGATTTTTGTTGTTGTTGTTGTTGTTGTTCTTAAAAGTTTGTATTAAGTGGATTGTATTTTTGACTCAGTTTCTGGTAAAAACTGCAAGCAAATGTTAAGGACTCACTAGAATTTTGCCCTGGTTTGGACTTGAGCAAATTGAAATGCTGCTGCAATTGTGAGCTTTCTGGAGCCAGTAGTAGAAAGGAGAACCATGCCTACTCCTCTCTAACCCTCACTGTGACTGTGCCCCCAGATGCCAAATGCTGGAGTTACTCAGAGCCTTTGCCAATTCTACTGAGGGTTATTCAGCTCTGCGTTTGAGCCCTGGGGCCCAAATTGATCCAGTTCACCAATCAGAGCTCTCGGGGCACTTTTCACAGAACTACTCTGCTTAATTAGACAGTGTATTTTATAAACCAGGAATTTGTAGGGATCTTGCAGGACCAAACATTGGCGAGACAATAATTTTCTTTTTTTTTTTACTTTTTAAAAAATTTTATACTTTGTTCATTTTTTTAATTTATAATAAATTTATTTATTTTTAATTAATGAATCACCATGAGGGTACAGTTACGGATTTATACACATTTATGCTTATGCTTCCCTCATACAAAGTTCGGGAACCCATCCCTTCACCAGTGCCCATACTTAAAATTCATATGGAACAACAAACATCCAAGGATAGCTAAAACAATTCTTGGGAAAAAGACGATGGGAGGCATCACCCTCCCCAACCTCAAACTTTACTACAAAGCAGTAACAATTAAAACAGCATGGTACTGGAACAAAGGCAGAGCTGTAGACCAATGGAACAGGGTGGAATATCCTTACTCCAACCCCAAATGTATGATCATCTAATCTTTGATAAGGGAGCAAGAGATGTGAAGTGGAGCAAGGAAAGCCTCTTTAACAAATGGTGCTGGCACAACTGGACAACCACATGCAAAAAAATGGGCGTAGACCTTGACCTGACACCATGCACAAAAGTCAGATCAAAATGGATTAAAGACCTCAACATTAGACCACAAACCATAAGGTACATTGAAGACAAGGTCGGCAAAACCCTCCACGATATTGAAGATAAAGGTATCTTCAAAGGTGACACAGAACTAAGCAATCTAGTAAAAACAGAGATCAACAAATGGGACTACATTAAACTAAAAAGCTTCTGCACCGCAAAAGATACAGTGACCAGAATACAAAGACTATCCACAGAATGGGAAAGGATATTTACACAATACCCATCAGATAAGGGGTTGATATCAATGGTATATAAAGCACTGGTTGAACTCTACAAGAAGAAAACATCCAACCCCATCAAAAAATGGGGCAAAGAAATGAACAGAAACTTTACCAAGGAAGAAATACGAATGGCCAAAAGGCACATGAAAAAGTGCTCTACATCACTAATTATTAGAGAGATGCAGATCAAAACAACCACAAGATACCACCTCACACCACAGAGACTAGCGCACATCCAAAAGAACAAAAGCAACCGCTGTTGGAGAGGATGTGGGGAGAAAGGGACCCTTCTACACTGCTGGTGGGAATGCCGACTGGTTCAGCCCTTCTGGAAAACAATATGGACGATTCTCAAAAAATTAGAAATTGAGCTCCCATTTGACCCAGCAATACCACTGCTGGGAATATATCCCAGAGAGGCAAAAAAGTATAATTGAAATGGCATATGCACATGTATGTTCATCGCAGCACTGTTTACAATAGCCAGAATCTGGAAAAAACCCGAATGCCCTAGAATGGATGACTGGTTGAGGAAACTTTGGTACATCTATACAATGGAATACTATGCAGCTGTTAGAAAAAAGGAGGTCACAAATTTTTTATTTAAGTGGATCGGCATGAAAAGTTTCATGCTAAGTGAAATGAGTCAGAGAGAGAGAGACAGACATAGAAAGATTGCACTCATCTATGGCATATAGAATAACAGAGTGGGAGACTAACACCCAAGAATTGTAGAAACAACTACCAGGAGGTTGACTCCATGGCTTGGAGGCTGGCCTCACATTCTGGGGAAAGGGCAACTCAGAGAAGGGATCACCAACTATAATGTAGTCGAAGGCCATGTGGGAGAAGGGAGTTGCGGGTTGAATGAGGGCTAGAGACTGAGCACAGCGGCCACTCAACACCTTTATTGCAAACCACAACAGCTAATTAGAGGGAGAGAACAGAAGGGAATGCCCTGCCACAGTGACAGGGCGGGGTGGGGGGAGATGGGATTGGGGAGGATGGGAGGGATGCTGGGTTTACTTTATTCATTTTTAATTAGTGAGTCAGCGTGAGGGTACAGTTACAGATTTATACATTTTTGTGTTCATGTTTCCCCCATACAGATTTCGAGAGTCCATCCCTTCATCAGTGTCCATTCTCTACCACCAGTAAACCCAGCATCCCTCCCACCCTCCCCAGTCCCGTCTCCCCCCACCCCACACTGCCACTATGGCAAGGTATTCCCTTTTGTTCTCTCTCTCTGATTAGGTGTTGTGGTTTGCAATAAAGGTGTTGAGTGGCCATTGTGTTCATTCTCTAGCTTACATTCTGCACGCATCACCCTTCCCCCCGCATGACCTCGGATCACATTTTACTTGGTTTTCCCTTCTCTGAGTTGCCCAGAATGAGAGACCAGCCTCCAAAGCCATGGAGCCAACCTCCTGGTACTTATTTCTACTATTCTTGGGTGTTAGTCTCCTACTCTGTTATTCTATATTCAACAGATGAGTGCAATCATTCTATGTCTGTCTCTTTCTCTTTCTGACTCATTTCACTTAGCATGATACTTTCCATGCTGATCCACTTATATGCAAACTTCATGACCTCATTTTTTCTAACAGCTGCATAGTATTCCACTGTATAGATGTGCCAAAGTTTCTTCAGTCATCTGTTCTAGGGCACTTGGGTTTTTTCCAGATTCTGGCTATTGTAAACAGTGCTGCGATGAACATATAAGTACAGATGTCATTTCGACTATACTTTTTTGCTTCTCTGGGATATATTCCCAGCAGTGGTATTGCTGGGTCAAATGGGAGATCAACCTCTAGTTTTTTGAGAATCGCCCATACTGTTTTCCAAAAGGGCTGAACTAGTCGGCATTCCCACCAGCAGTGTAGAAGGGTCCCTTTCTCCCCACATCCTTTCCAACACTGGTTGCTTTTGTTCTTTTGAATATGTGCTAGTCTCTGTGGTGTGAGGTGGTATCTCATGGTTGTTTTGATCTGCATCTCTCTGATGATTAGTGATGTAGAGCACTCATTTTCTATTTTTTAAGCTCTTATTTCCTGTCCAGCCAAATCAATTCACCCACCATTTATATCATAAACTCTCTTTTGGAGTTTCATCTTGAAGACCAACTGCAAAGACTGAGGGAATGCCAGAAAAATAGTTGAGATGAGGAAAAGTATGTTTTTACTGGAAATACTTAGCAGAGGCCCAATAATGGACAGGATAAAAGTCTACTATCAATATGAATAAATGTTCAGGGAATGAAGGGGGCGGGTGAGGCCCCTCCCTGCCACTAGAAGCCAGCCCCGGCAGCCAAAACTCCCCAGAATTCAACCGCCAGCATGCTCACAGGTGCTCTCCACACACTTGGGCCAAGCCTCACCAAGAGGAAATCTGCAGAGAACCCAGATATGCAGGACTTGTGACTGAAAACTCCAGATTCAACAGAACCGGCCATGGGTGACCTCCCCTCATCTCCCCATTTCCGGCAACTTGGCAGTCATGTTCACAGCCTCTTCTGACTAGTGCTACATAATCCCATCAAGGGTCATGATCCAGCAACTCATTATAAATCTCTTGTAAAAGAGCACAAAGTGACATGCCATAGCCATAGCACCGGACTCTGTACCAGGCCATTTCATTTGGGGCACCTTGGAAGGGAGTGGGTTCATACTTCACACCACTAGTGTTCAGAGAGTAGCACACTACATTTGATGGAGTTTAAAGTAGAAGGCAACCAATCTTAGGGGGATACATATTTGTACATATATATATTATATATGCACACACAAGGCTCAACTTTTAACAAGATGATAGTAATCTTTTATAGAAGGGCTTAATAGCCCCTGGGAGAAATACAGAAATCTTCACACACTTTCCTCTAAGGAAACTTTTTTTATTCATGGAAAATACAATTGTAAAATTGAAAATACCCTTGAAAATACACTTGTAAAAAATACAAGTGTGTGCGCTCAGAAGGGGGTGATGTGTGTGTGTTGCTCGAGGACTTTCAGGGTGGCGCTCTTTCTCTCTCTCTCGCCCTCACTTCAGTGCTCTCGAGCTACTGTGTATGGACCGAATCGGGATTGCTCCTCCTTGTGCTCTGCTTCTGTGTGTGCCGCTGTGCTCTTTTCTGTCTGTTTCTCTGTCTCTGTCTCTGTCTCTGTAGTCTTTCCTCTGGTCTCCTCCGACCTCTCTCTGTCTCTGTCGTCTCTCCTCTGGTCTCTTTCAATCTCTCTTCTTCTGATCTCTCTCTCCAGAGCACTTCTCCTTCTCTCTCTAAAGCACTTCTGCTTCTCTCTCTCACTTCTGACTCTGACTCTGACTCTGATTCTCACTTCTGACTCTGACTTTCAATCTCTTTGTGCTCTTTCTTTCCCCTGCTTCTGGCTCCAATGACTCCCTGGTTCTCTTTCACCTTGTGCTCTGCTTCTATGTCTTCTCCCTCTATTTCTCGTAGTCTTAGGTTATATAGCAATCACATAGGGTGGTAACACAAAGGTGGGTTGAACATTAACAAATCAACAAAGAGGGGAAGACCACTCCTCCAGAAGATTAACAAAATATCATCTAAGGAGATTACTCCAGATTACTAGGAGATCCACTTAAAGGTGAGATCCCATCCAGGGTGTGTCGCTTTCCTCTTTCCTCAGCTAGTAATCCACTTAAACAATTATAGTAAATTTGCTTCTAATATTTCTAGCAATGCCATTCTGTATGAGCACAGTAAGAGATATATCAGATTCAAAGTTTGGTTCTTCCTGAGGACACTCACTATATATTCCAGACCACAGTCCTCAGGCCAGGTTAGTCTTCCTAACCCCAGTAGGGTCCTAGTCTCGTCGTTACATTGGGATCATGACAGCATTTGTCTATGACCATGCTCTCAACTTGTAGTTGAGTATTGTGGCACTTTGGCTTGGTCCATTTCAATGCCAGGGTAGCTCACAGCTTGCCCTGGGTCCATTCCATCCCTCATCAGGACCCTGCTTTTGGGGTGCTAGGGACTAAGGGCAACTGAGTTGAGAAAGCAGATGCCCAGGAGTAAATATTATTTGGAGTCAATCAACCCCCAAGTTACAAAGCATATTAACTGTCTTCCTCTGTCCATACAGAAAGGACATTGCTTTAAGGTAAACTAAGTTCCCTGCGGTGAGGCTGAAAGGACAAACCCAGTGTTATCCTACACAATACAAAATAAATTATTTTGTTTCTGCTCTGGGGCAAGGGTTTGGGTTTGGGACAGAAACAGAGGAAATATAGTGGTGGGATGGTATAATGGTGGTTGGATTTGTGTTCAAATATTAAATGTAATTAATTTTTGAACAACTTTATAAAAATAAAATTTAAAAATAAAACAAAGAAAATAATTCAAGTCAATAGTGGCAAGGTTTTCAGGTCAATCAAGGGTAGCACACCATGATCCCTCTTGGAAGAACATCCTGGAAAATAAGAATCTTTCTCTGTGATTTATCTGTGTTCTTGCTACCAGTCCCCTGAGAGAGCCCAACTCTAGTGAAGATGACTTCTGCATTTAACTTAAGTGATCAGAAAATATCATCCTGGGCAGGCATTGCAGAACATAGTAATCTAAGAGAGAAGTAGTTTGCATCAGGACTCCTCTTGTCTATACTGTTCAATACTTAGAAACTTTGAGAAGTGTTGTGAAACGTATGCTCTGATATCAGACTTTCCAGGACTGTCTTCTAAAAATATAGATTATTGGATCTGATCCATAAAGACTGAATTTTAGTACCAAAGAATGTATGTCTCTTCGAAGAGATTCTATGTCACTTTAAAGGTTGAGAACCATCAAATGTCATGATGCATAAGAAACATCTGGAAGATTATAAAAGAATTACCCATTCCTGGATCTCATTTATAGAGATTCTTATGTACTACAGATGGGGAACTAGCAGGAAATCTGCTTCTTTTAAAATTTAATTCTTCAAGAATAAATAACATTTCATAAGTTTAACATTGCATAAGTTAATAACATAACATTGCATTAGTTCAGTGACATAATTTTAAACATATGTCACTGAAAAGTGATGCATGTTTAAACTAAATTAAGGTCACTACTCAAAGTGCATAACTATCATTTACCATATAATTATTCCCTTTGTCTCTGATTACCCTTCTCTCTTTCCCCTTCCCTTTTGTTAACCACTAATTGACCTTGTATCACTGTCATCCCATTGCTCATCAATTTTGCTCAAGAGGGCACAAGTAATGTCTTCATTGTGAGACTTGTTACTGCTTTTGGCATATTGAATACACCACTGGGAGCTTGCCAGGCTCTGCTGTGCGGAGTAGACACTCTAGCTTGCCGGACTCTCCGAGAGTGATGGAGGAATCCTACCAGGGTTGGCCGTGTGCAAGACAAACGCCCTACCTGCTGTGCTATCGCTCCAGCCCTTCTAGTCTAAAAATTTAATTTTGTTTTATGTAGTTCATTCATTTGATTTTCTCTGTAGACCACATATGAATAGATTAAATGGTATTCATCTTTGTCCATCTGACTCATTTCAATTAGAAAATGAATTGAAATGAAACTTCTAGATTCATCCACGTTATTGCAAATAGCAAAGATTTATCTTTTTATAGCTGAGTAGTATTTCCTTGTGTATATACTAATTTTTTTAATTTATTCAACATTTGATGAGGTTGTTTCCAGTTCATGTCTATTATAAACAAACCTGAAATAATCTTGGTGGTGCATAGAACCAACTGCTGCTTTTTAAATTTTTCAGACAAATACCCAGAAGTGGGAAAATGAGTTGCTGTTCTAATTTTTTTCTATTTTTAGATCTTTAGATCTTTTCCTTTTTGGGGGGTTGGGGGGGTTCACACCCGGTGATGGACAGGGGATATTCCTGGCTCTGCACTCAGGAATTACTCCTGGCGGTGCTCAGGGGACCGTATGGGATGCTGGGAATCGAACTCAGGTCAGCCACATGCAAGGCAAATGCCCTACCCGCTGTGCTATCACTCCAGCACCTACTATTGCTCCAGTCCCCACTCTAGCAAATCTATGAACAACGGGATGACAGTGCTACAGGGCAGATCTTTTCTATGTTTAGGTGTTAAGATGCCGACAAGTATCTTAATATTTCATATGGTTATATTTTTGAGGAATCTCCATATTATTTTCCATATAGATGCGCTGATTAGTTTTTTTCCCTTTGGTAGGGTATTTCTCCTAGGAGGTGCTCTGGGATTCTTGGTGACCTCCTCCTCTCTAGGAGTTAGTTAGCTGCAGTTTAATATGAAAATCTGAGGATGAGGTAGTGCTCAGGTTATAATTGCCAGGGATTATAGGGCCAGCCAGGCAGTGCATAGTCGTGGTTTCAGGGGGCTGGGGGTGCTTCAATATTATTTAAGAGACTATGTGGTACCAGCAATTCAATTTGTTGCAGGCTAGACATTTGCCAGATCCTATCTCTCCAGTCCGCCAATTTATAGCTACAACAGTATACAAAGACTTTTTTCTCTCCATGACTTCTCTAATAGTCTCTTTGGGATAATATCCATTTTATAATTGTGATTTGAATGTTGTTTAGATTTGCTTTCCTTCATAATGAGATTATGGGACTGGGAATGTAGTATAGCAATAGAACAGTTGTCTGGAATGTGTGAGGTCCTGGTTTTGATTCCTCGTAGGGACAGAAGGAAAAAAGAAGGAAAGAAAAAAGAAAAAAAAGGCATAATATATTAATATATTTTCATGATTTAAAATACACTTTATATGTGACATGAAAGGCACAATATATTAATATATTTTCATGATTTAAAATACACTTTATATGTGACATGAAAGTCAAAATATATTAATATATTTTCATGATTTAAAATACAGTTTATATGTGACATGATATAAAATATATATATAAAATGTTTTCATGTGGCTGATGACCTACTGTGTGTTTTCTCTGTGGAGGTGTGTGAAACCCGCATTGCGAGGAAGAGCTTTGGAGCAGGTCATTTACAAGCTACACTTTGGGGTCATGTTTAAGGTCTCTGAATGAAGTTCATAATTATTGGGGAAATAAAGAAGCAAACGCCCTGACTGCAATTCTATGACTCAATTTTGAATCTGCATCTTCTCTCCTCCCTCTTTCTCTCTCTATATGATGAACCCATTTAATATTTAGCACGGAATGGGAACTTTTGTGTGAAAATCTTTCCCTTTGTTACACTACCACACCATCACTATTGTCTATCAGGAAGGTGGTAAATCTGCAAGGGGGAGACTTTTGAGATCTCATTTCTTGAATGTATAAATTTATTTCATCGAGTTGAGTATGGACTGGAGCAATAGCACAGCAGGTAGGGTGTTTGCCTTGCACATGGCCGACCCGGATTTGATTCCTCTGCCCCTCTCGGAGAGCCCGGCAAGCTACCAAGAGTATCCTGCCCTCATGGCAGAGCCTGGCAAGCTACCCGTGGCGTATTCAATAGGCCCAAACCAGTAACAACAAGTCTCACAAGGGAGACGTTACTGGTGCCCGCTCGAGCAAATCGATGAACAACGGGATGTCAGTGAGAGTGACAGGTCTTCCACTTAGGGAGTAGCTCTGACTTGTGAACTGAGTGTGAGTTTATGGCTGAGCTGGAAGCTCGCAGGCTTTCCAAGGGGTCGTACTTTAGGCCTGGAAGATTTTTGAGGCAATGTGAAATTCTACCCCTAAAACATGAGTAGTTAATAAGCAGACAAAAGAAGATTGGAAACCTGAACAAAATGGAATGGTACTAGGCTTCAAGATATTTCAATAAATAAAACAACAAAAGAAAAATAATGACTTCTATAACTAGCTCTGGAGAGAACTCACGGCAATAGATATGACAGTTCTCTGCTAACAAATGTTTGTTGGTTGACCTCTCGTCTGAAAGCATCATTACACTGATGGAGATTCAGGAAGATGAGAACTTCAAAACTATCATGAGAAAAAAATGTGTTTAAGAAGATACACTGTAGCCCAGCCGGGGCCAGTGCTCGGCTCCGGCCAGCTGGGTTTTCGGCCCGGGTGCCCATGCCTCTGCAGAGCCGGTGGATGTGGAACGAGCGGGAACAGAGACAGCTTTAGGAATTGGGGTTCCAGCAAGTGCTTGCACCCATGTATGGAGACTGTGAACTAACTTTGGCTACATGCTGTTCCAGGAAGGGAAATGATTCATTTTCAAACTTAAATCTTCGCGGACTTAATTACTATAATACAGAAATTGTAAACTGCGCGGCCGCTACTGCAGCCGCGCGACATTTTATCTCTTCATTCTCATCAGTGGAAAACTTATTATCAAATATTTCCCTGTTAATAGAGCTGTATTCTTAGGGGATAAATTCCAACAAAAATAGTGAGTCTGTTTTGAAACTCTAACAACAATAGTGACTTATGTGTTGAAATCTGGAATGTAATCAAGGTAAAGAGAAAAGGAAGTGAAATTATCACTCACGTATGGGGTGGGTTGGGGGTTGAGGGGTGGGATGTATACTTTTTTTGTTGTTTGTTTGTTTTGTTTTTGCTTTTGTTTTTGTTTTTATTGGTGGTGGAATATGGGCACTGGTGAAGGGATGGGTGTTTGAGCATTGTGTAACTGAGATATAAGCCTGAGAACTTTGTAACTTTCCACTTGGTGATTCAATAAAATAAATTAAAAAAAAAAAGAAGATACACTGTAGTGATAGTTGAGTCCAGACATTGACCCATATGAATGACTGTTTTCTATCATCTTCTGTCATTCTTATATCACTGCCATTCCAACCCCACTGCCATCTCACAAAAAAAAAATCACATATATTTATCATTATGTTATTTTTCTCCCTTGAACTCTAAAGAATAGGCAGGATCTGTAGGACTCAGGCCCCAATTTATAGACTTAGGGCAAAAATTTTGGGACTCTCATTGCTGTTGTTTTGCTAGTTAGTTTCAGGGCCACACTCAACAGTGCTCAGAGCTTACTCCTGACTCTGTGCTTAAGGATCACTCCTGGCATGCTTAGGGGCATAAACCATGTTGGGGATCAAACTTGGATCAGACACATGCAAGGCAAACACGCTACCCACTGTACTATTGCTCTGTCCCCTGATGTAAAGTTCTTAACCACTATCATGAATTATATTTGAGAAATTGTACTTTATTCTGTGTTAGTTTGCTGTTACTTCTTTTACTCTTCCTGTTGATTTTTAGTAAATCAGGAAAGTCACCCATCTTTGCTGAGAGAAGAATAAAAGTTTATTACTCAGTATTGTGTAGCTTAACAGGTTTATGGAGAAGAAAACACATTCCTGGGGCTGATTATGGAGGTGGCAGTGGGCAGAGAAATTAGAAGGGGAAATGAGATTCTCAGACTGTTCCAAGACGTTACATGATCAATTCTCCCCTTCCCCCTGGCAAGAGTTTTCTGCCACAATTTTGTTTTCTCCAACTTGGAAGGTTCTGCAATTGTTTTTGTAATAAGAGTGATGGATTATTTACTCTCCACCCTGACTTTGGGCGGGGGGAGGGGTTTAATTTTGTCTGGTTTGGTTTGACTTGCTGTTTGGGTTATGAATGACAGAGTCCTGAAGGAGCCACAAGGCTCATGTGTGGCGAATTGAGGTTCTGTTTGTGTCACCCTCCCCGGGAAGCCGCACTCTGGGCTCTGGGGATTGGAGCAGGTATTTGGCTTCAAGCCCAGTTTCTTTCCTCTTTTTGTGATCGAGGGCTAATTTCCCAGCTTAGAACGCTTCTATTTTCCTTTCCCTCTGTTGTTCACAAGTCCCAGTGATTCAGAGCTGGTTAACAGTCTTTCCTGGTTAAGGCAGAGGTGAAAATCACATCTCATCCCCTGCTTGCAAATGATTCCTCCTCTCTCCCCAAGGAGTCTCTCCCTTCCTGACACTGATAATTTTTTTTTTTTTGTCCCTAGCTAGCGAGTCTTGTTTATGTCTGTTTCCTGCTACAACAGACAAGCCAATGACAAGCCCAGGCACAGTCCCACTCGTGGTAGCTGCCATGAAACACTGACTCGGCCTATTTGAGACTGTACCATGTCCTGGGGACCGCAGACACCTGGGGGCACTCACAAATTGGCGGTTTTCCAGGAGAAAGTCTTGGAAAGTAAGGATCACAAAGCTACACGCTTCTCGCTGTGAGCGCCGGACATCGGAGAGCCTCTTCCACACCCTGGGATTTAACTGCTGCTGTAAGTCGTGGACTTGAGTTCTATGGCTTGCGCAGTGCTATTTAGGGAAAAACGGGGATGCTGGTGACTTTTCTGTAGTCATAGCATCGGTAGTCCCTGAACTCTGCAGAAGGAAATGAACAGTGAGGTTTCTTTTCCTCTCTGATCCTGGTTTCTTATGAAGCTTTATAAGGCATGCGGGTTTAGTAGTACGGAGAGCTAAAGCAGGGGTTTTCTAACTTGCCAAATTTGGATCAAGTTCCTCAGCTTGCATCTCTTCATGAGAGAGCAGTGTAATGGTTCAGCGTGTTGGAAATGAGCCAGTTCCACATTCAGACACCCTATGGCTCCGTGAACAGGGTAGGTTATATAGTGTCGTGTACTCGGTAGGTTATATGTGGTGCATGACAATGTCTTAGTATGCGGAGATGGTGTGAGAATGATATGGGGTCACCTAGCTGGCAAGCATTGTAAACAAATGTCTTAGTCCTTAGTATCACCCTCAGAAGGTCTGATTATTTTCCTAGGAGATTCTGCCTGCCTGAATGAATCAGAATGATTAGGGCTTCCCTTAATGGCAATACATTAACTCCCTGTTTAGAATCAAAAAAGATTCTCAGATGATGGATCTTTGTAGCTGCTTTGGTATTGATTTCCAAACTGAATTCTATTACCTTTAGACTAGCTCAAGTTCATCTCGAATATCTTCACAATTTCTAAAATCCCAATGCATATTTTAAATTACCACATTGATTGGAATAATATTACAACACACAATTAAAATATTAATCATAATCTTATAATTTTATATAGCGTGAGTTTTATTTAGCCCATATCAATTTGTTTTTTCTCCATAATTTTTCCAATCCATAGTTACACAAAAATATATGGTTTGTATGTCAGATAATATGCATCTTTTCATTGAATTCTTATTCACTTAGTCTAACTTGCTTGGAAAAATTTCTGTTTATAATATGATTTTTCTAATAATTCATTTGGTAAGAGGTGATATTCCGATGGTATATTTTATCATTTCTTCTTGAACAAACAAAGTCAATTTTCATACTATTGTTAAGAAAACATTTTAGCATGTTATTACTTTCTCTAATCTTGGACAGTTTCTCTAGCTATGAATTGAAATGGTCATATTAATAATTATCAACTGTGAGGGTTTAGTCTTTTAAAGCATCCCCTCCTTTGTATATAAAACCCATCAGGGAGGAAGACAAGAGACAGAATTTGAAGAAGCACATGAGGCATAGTAACTAGAAATTGATGGTCTTTTCTACAAAAAAATGGCTTTGTTTTCTTTCAAACACATTCACTGAGTATTTTGTTTGTCCCAATCATTCTTCTAAGCCCTGAGAATATACTGGGGAGCAAGAACACAGGATCCCTATTTTCTTAGAGTTTGAATTTCTGGAGACATTTTCCCCACCCCTTCCCTTTCGTTCTTGTAATGATGAGGTTGAGCGTGTAGTTGTGTGCTCACACACTTTAGCTGTGGTGCTCACTGGAGGGTGCAAGCAGTATCTGCTCCAGTTGCACACTGGGTTGACAGACACAGGAGTGACACACGTGGTTGTGGCGCTGCCCATGGGATGACACCCACCAGGGGGGATGATGCGAGGTGTTAAGCCTGCTGCCACGTGACCAACAGGCAGTCTCGAGCCCACTGGACAATATTTGAGTCTCAAGGGGATATTTATTCATCAAATACTTGTAGAAATAAGTAATAAATCACAAATGTAATGGCAGTAACAACATTCAGATACAGATATTTATATATATGCCATGAAGGTTGAACCACAGGCAGTAACTAAGACAAGAAGATAAGGTGATGCATGCCGAAAGTAGATAATGGACCCAACATGATGACCTCTCAGTGTCTGTGTTGCAAGCCATAATGCCCCAAAACAGAGATAGAGTATGGGGAATATTGTCTGCCATGGAGGCAGGGGGAGGGTGGGAAAGGAGGGGTATACCCGGGATATCGGTGGTGGGGAATGTGCACTGGTGGAGGGATGGGTGTTTGATCATTGTGAGATTGTATCCCAAAAACGAAAGCTTGTAACTATCTCACAGTGATTCAATAAAATTTAAGAAAAGAAGAAGAGAGGGTAAATTTCTGAGGAAGCAATATTTATCTTTAGTTGTGAAGGAGAAGTAGAAATTAAATTAGACAGCGGGGAAAGGATTTGAACTGGCCCAGTGGCAGGAAGGGGAAAACTCATTGGAGATGAGAAAACGATGCCAGAGTAGTTGGAGTGCAGATATTAATATATCACTTCTGTTTCAGAGACCCGCAGACACATTGCTCTAGAAAATTTACTCTGGATGTGAATGGGAGAATAGAGAGTCAATGTTGTAATTGCATCTTATTCTGTAAACTTCTCACTGATGCTAGAAAATCTGTTTCTGATATTGGTACCAAGTTCTCACAGTCGCTTAAGTAGTTTCTATAAGTTTGTTAGAAATACTATTCCATACATGATATCCACTTATGATAAATTAAAATGAGTTAGATTGTGCATTTAACTCTTTTTGTTATTTATTTGAAAGTGGTTAGCAGAGTAGAGATTGAAAGTTTTCGTCATAAGTCCTCCAAAGAAACTACTGTTTAACTAGACTCATTGTATTAAAGATTTCTCAAAATATACAAATGTTGAATCATTATGACCACCTGTAATTAATATAATATTATTTATAAGGTACATATAAATCAATAAGTAAGTAAAGAGGTGGGGGTTGGTGTTTTCCTTTCACACTTCTTAGTTTTCTGAAATCTAACAGAGAGCAGAAAAGGCGGGGTCATGACTGGAAGATGCCAATCAAGATTTGAGCTTTCCTTTGGTAATTTTCAAATATGCATCTGACACATCATATGCACATATAAATAGGTACCTGGCTATTTGTGAGCTGAACGCAGAGAACAGTGGAGTAAAGGTACAAATGAGATGCTAATGTAGAAAGTTGAAAGAACGCAGGGATAACATTGACAGAATAAAGAGAGGAGAAAGAATCTGTCTGTTGCTGCATTGAAAATCCTCAAATGATTAATAGTGGGTATGTCCCTGAGCTAGCAAATTCAGTTATGCAGGAAATATCATGTTCACTTACTTTGAAATCAACTTAACTTTATGTTCAATTCCAATCATGTTGGATGGAAATTTTATTTCACATATTTGGCACTTTATCCTCCCCACATAACTTTTTAAGTGATGCAATTTACTTCTCTGAATTTTTGTAAAAAAAAGGCATTTTCAATACCTCTTCTGAGCCAAGCAAAACAAATATAAATATGATATAAATATGTTTGACATTAAAGTTTACTTAATCTCAGTAGAGATTATATATTGCATTTGAAATGAAGTCAAATTTCTTAAGCTCTTATTATTCTCCAAGCTCTCCAATCTAATAACTTTTCTTCAGAGGGATATAAACTTTCTAAATATCAAGACAAATTGCAATTATTTATAATTTAGTCTTCTCTGGACTATGAAGGACTCAAAATGCCTGCCCTCTTTCTGAGTCATGTGGATAACAATGAGAGGAATTTGTAGTGGTTTAGGCCTCTATTGATGCAGAGATATAATTAATGGGTGTGGAACAGTCACCTTGTATTCATGTGGCTATTTAATTTTTCTAAAATACATTCAAATTTCTTATTGGTTCCAAAGCCAACTTTAGGTCAGATGTTAAGGGTGGTTTGGTATTTAGGTAGTTTTAACAAACAAACAAAAGCAATGGGTCTGGAAAAATGGTTCATTTAAAGAGTTGAAATAGGAATACTTTCAGAGATTAGATAAATGGTTTTGGACAAGTCACAGTAACACTTTGCAACTCAATCTCTTCATTGGAAATGGGGCTCACATTAATCAAATGTGCAAGCCATATTTGAGCAGTAGCACTGTAGTACTATAGCAATGTCAACCCATTGTTCATGGATTTGCTCAAGTGGGCATCAGTAATGTCTCCATTGTGAGACTTGTTACTGTTTTTGGCATATCGAATATGCCACAGGTAGCTTGCTAGGATCTGCCATGCAGGTGAGATACTCTTGGTACTTGCTGGGCTCTCTGAGAGGGACGGAGTAATCGAACCTGGGCTGGCCACATGCAAGACAAACGCCCTACCTGCTGTGCTATTGTTCCAGTCCTATTTGAGCAGTAGTGAGGGCAAATATAAAAATATCTCTATGATATTTTAATCTGAATAATTACTTTTTAGAAATGGAGCAAATGTTTATACAAAAGTTCAGGCAGAAACCACACAAGAATGGTTCCTAGACAAATATTCTTGGCCCAGTTGTACAGGTGATGAAATGAAAGTGTCACCTATTTAAGTCAACTTAATAAAAATCAATTTCAGTGAATCTATGTACCACTTCATGACTTTCTTCCATCCACTTCCATTCTGTCCTTCACCTTTGAAATTCCTTGTTTTCCTGTTTTATATTCTTTGGGGATTTAGTTATTTTCATATTAGGCATAAACAAATAACAGTATCATAGTATTAGTACAGTGGTTGGGCGTTCGCCTTTCATGAGGCCGACCCGAGTTCAATTCCTCCGCCCCTCTCGGAGAGCCCGGCAAGCTACTGAGAGTATCGAGCCTACATGGCAGAGCCTGGCAAGCTACCGGTGTGTATTGGATATGCCAAAAACAGTAACAATAAGTCTCTCAATGAGAGACATTACTGGTGCCCACTCAAACAAATCGATGAGCAACTATAATATAATATAATTAATAATATAATTAAATATAATATAATATAGTATAATATTAACCCTGACCTTGAACAACCTCTTTCTTGTCATATGAAAAAGACATCTGTAATCATAAGCTATTAACTTAGAACAATAGAGTTTACAATTTCACAGAAAGAAGTTGTCAGGAAAACTCAATTTTATTCTTTTACTAAATGATTAAAGTTTATTACTAATTACATGATTTTAAAATTATGTTGCTTAAAATAAACCTTTCTAATTTTAGTTAAAATAAGATATTGAATTGAGGAATAGCTTATAGCTTCTCTCTCAGTACTTGAGACTGACTGTGTCAGAGATATAATAATTAAAATAAGTTACTTTTCAGAAATAGCTATAAATATTGAAATTCATTTATGTAATCATTATTTACTAGAATTTTCTGTGGATTGTTCTGTTTTATTTCTATTAAACTCTTTCAACATTAAGTGAGTGTAGGTTTCCCATGAAATTAAGATATTTAAGGTTTTTTTTAAATTTGTGAACTGCTGAGTATTGGAATATAGCTCTAAATATTTTAGGCCTAACATTGGTTTGTCCTTTCTCCCTTGCCACGGGAGAGCTTAGATTTATTGAATCACACCCATTGCAGTGCCCCCGACTCACTCCCATCCCTTTGTTTATCTGTAACCACTTCTCTATGATCTCTTCCCCAACCAGTTAATCAGCTTTTTTCCTAATCAGATTCTGTTAATTTGTAAGGTCAAATCCTTCTAGGAGACTGAACTTGCATTGTAAGTTAACATTGCCTTTGTCCTCTCCTTGTGTCTTTTGAATCGTTTACTTTAAAGCAATGTCCTTCTTGTATGGGCAAATGAAGACACATTTGTAACTTGGAGTAATTTGTCTCCAAACAGCCCTTACTCCGGGGGCATCTGCTTCCTCCACTTAAGCCTCAGTTGCCCTTACTTCCTAGCACTCCACAAGCAGGGTCCCAACGAGGGACTGAATGAACCCAGGGCAAGAGGTGAGCTATCCTGGCATCAAAATGGGCCAGGCCAAAGTGCCACGATACTCAACTATAAGTTGAGAGCATGGTCATGGACAAATGCTGTCATGATCCAAAAGTAACAATGAGATTAGGACCCTGCTAAGGATAGGTAGACTAATCTGGCCTGAACACTGTAGTCTGAGATTGAGATGACCCTAGGAAAGCAATTCTATTAGCTTAATGTATCTCTTACTTTGTTCATACATAATGATTATTATTATGAATGCCTATATGTTTGTTGGATGAAGGAGAGGAGAAACACACCCATAGTTGGAATTTCAGTCTTGGGAGAGTCGTCCTGCTGAATGAGTATCTGTCCTAGAAGAAACTTCCCGAGGGAAACACTTTACCTCTATTGATTGTGACCACACCTACGGGTAAGCCCCACCCCATCATGCTTTGGGATTTAATTAGAGTGGGCTAAGGGATCCAGAGCCAGAAGGAGAAGGAGAGAGGCAGAAGGGGAATGAAGATGGGAATGGAATAAACTGCAACTGACTCCAACCAGCCTGGCCCTTGTTCCTTCCTTCACCTGCCCATCACCATTGACCTCCCCAGGGTGGGGGAAGTGGTGTGAGACTACCAAACACAGGCGGTGGGAGGGAGAGAGAGAAGCAGCCACCGTGTGGCCCTTTTGTGTTTTATTCTTTAGTAAACATACAGCTGGGAGAACAACATATCACCCCTTCCACTTCTTTATGCTGAATTTCAACTTAACTATCAGAATCAGATTCAATGTAATCCTTTCTGTGAGATATTCCCACTCCACTAAGAGTACACTATTGAGTTCCTCTGCCATACACCAGAAAGCAGCATGCATGCTTGAAGGTCTCTGTCTCCTATACCTGACAGATGCATCCTCAGGATCTAGTCTATAGTCTGGCACACAACAGCTTTGTAATTACTGCAATTACTTCCTGGAAGAAATGGATGAACTCTGGGACAATGGAGTATTTTAACCGGTGTCTGTCACTGAACGTACTAAATGGAGCAACTGTAGTACTGAATTGAATATTCCATTTAATACACTCAGTAATGAAACAGATTACCCTAGGATTGTCTTGCTATGTCATGTTCGTGGTAAAAACCATTGTGAAGAAGAAGGTCATGACAACGCAAGAAGCCAACAGTACCACAGACTTGCAGGAAACCTCTGTGGGTCCGTCAAGTGATCGTTAAAAGAGACTCTGCGGCTCCATACATCGCATCTTTCCTCATTATTGTCACCATTGAGCTTATATTACTTTCGGGGGGGGGATGTATTAAAAGTTGAAACTTCAGATAGTAGGATTCATCTAGAAGATGTAGCACTGTAGCACTATAGCACTGTCGTCTTGTTGTTCGTTGATTTGTTCAAGTGGGCACCAGTAACATCTTCGTTCTGAGACTTGTTGGTTACTGTTTTTGGCATATCGAATATGCCACGGGTAGCTTGCCAGGCTCTGCCATGCGGGCGGGATACTCTCGGTAGCCTCCGGGCTCTCCAAGAAGGAAGGAGGAATCGAACCTGGGTTGGCTGCATGCAAGGCAAACACCCTACCAGCTGTGCTATCTCTAGAAGATGTATATTTGCTAAAAATAAATTTCAAGGGGGCCTCGCAACAACTCTCTCTCTTCACCACCTGCATTCGGTAGTCTTGGGCCACTTCCCCCAACCCAGGGAGATCGATGGTGATGGGCAGGTCAAGGACAGAAGGAGGGCCAGGCTGGTTGGTGGCAGTTGCAGTTTATTCCAATCTCCTCTCCATTCTCTGATTCTCTCTTCTCCATCCTCTGATTCTCCTCCTGCTTCTTCCTCCCCTGTGCTACTTAATTCTCCTCAATCCCCCTTCATTCTCCTTCTTGCTCTGGATTCCCCAGCCCTCTATTACAGCATAGTTAAATCCAAAGCATGAGGGGGTGGGGTAATCATTACATGTAGGTGTGGTCATACAATCAACGGAGGTAAAGTCATTCCCTCAGGGGAAGCTTCTTCTAGGACAGATTCTCATTCAGCAGGACGACCCATCCAAGAGCAGAATCCCATGGGTGTGTTTCTCCTCTCCTTGTCCAACAAACATATAAATATTCACAATATTAATCATTTTGTACAGACACAGTAAAAGATACATTAAGCTTATAGAATTGATCTCCTAGGGTCATCTCGATCTCAGACTACAGTGCTCAGACCAGATTTGTCTTTCCTATCCCTAGCAGGATCCTAATCTTATTACTTTTTGGATCATGACAGCATTTGTCCATGACCATGCTCTCAACTTATAGTTGAGTATCGTGGCTCTTTGACCTGTCCCATTTTGATGCCAGGGTAGCTCATGGCTTGCCCTGGGTCCATTCAGTCCCTCGTTGGGACCCTGCTTCTGGGGTGTCAGGAAGTAAGGGCAACTGAGGCTTATGTCAAGAAAGCAGATGCCTGGGAGTGCGGATTGTTTGGAAACAATTTAATCCCAAGTTACAAAAGCATAATATTAACTGTTTTCCTTTGTCCATACGAAAAAGACATTGCTTTAATGTAAACTCTTCAAAAGCTATAAGGAGAGAAGAAAGGCAATATTAACTTACAATATAAGTTCACTCTCCTAGAAGGATAGAAAGATCTGACCTTATAATTTAACAGAGTCTGATAAGGGGAAAAAGCTGATTAACTGCTTGGTTTGGGGAAGAGAGCAGAGAAGTTATAGATAAGCACAGAGGAATGGGAGTGACTCAGGAGCACTGTGATGGCTATAACTTGATAAACCTAAGCTCCCTGTAGCAAGGGAGAAAGGCCAACCAATGTTATCCTACAGAAAATGATGTGTGCAGAGACACCATGGCATATTCAAGAAAAACATTGTTCTTCTTTGGCCCAGAGCTATCTCCTGTTCACTTAGAAATATTCTTATAAGATCAGAAACTCTCCTCACACACTAAATTGTAGAATTAATGCAACCATCTATTTATAGGGTTCTGGATAGTGGTTTGGCTGCTAGCTGAATTATTCTAGGTAACAGTTTGAAGTTTAATCAAGAGAGGTAGCAGAGTGTCGGTCAGTGCCAATAAAATTTATTTCTAATTCTACCATTTACCGGATGGATGGCCTTGCAGACACCATTCCATTATTCAGAGATTTGGTTCCTCATTTGTCAAAAAGGAACAATGATTCCTTTCTTTAACATCCATAGCACTGTGGAGAGATTAAGTTAAGAAAATATATAGATGGTTGGAAATCAGCATGACTTACTCTTCTGTTTATATTTAATTTTGTAAACTATGAAAACAGACTATTGTCCTTTAACGTGTGGCTAGGAATATATTTAAATTTGAGGTACTTTGTATAATAACTGCTTTAAAATCTTGGGCTTCGATAGACCTAAATAACTATCAAGTTTTTCTGAAAAATTTACAAGATTCACTATGCCATACATTTTTAGGAAATTAAGAAGTAAGATATATCCTTTCCTAATCCCAGATAAAGCCTAATTAAAAAATTACTTTTAGGCACGGTGATTTCTTGACTGCTAATGGTAGGGTTGGGTTGGAGCGATAACACAGTGGGTAGGGTGTTCGCCTTGCAAGCGGCCAACCCAGGTTTGATTCCTCTGCCCTTCATGGAGAGCCCAGCAAGCTACCAAGAGTATCCTGCCTGCATGGCAGAGCCTGGCAAGCTCCCCATGGCATATTCAATATGCCAAAAGCAGTAACAACAAGTCTCACAATGGAGACGTTACTGATGCCCACTGGGACAAATAGATGAGCAACAGGATGACAGTGATACAGTGATACAGTGGTAGGTTTCATGCATACAATGTTCCAACACCACTTTGCCCACCAGAGGGTCAGTGTTCCCTTCCCTCTACCATTGTTCCAGTGGCCCAACCATACTCCACTTCTCTACATGGTAAGCTTCCTACTAAGGACCAGAATTGAGTTTCTGTTGTCCTTGGGCATTTATTATTTCTTTGCTATGTCTTTTTTTTCACATTTCACGTGTGAGAGAGATCATACTGTGTCTGTCCCTCTCTCTCTTATTAATTTCACTCAGCATGATACTCTCCAAATCCATCTACATAACAAAAAAATTGCATGATTTCATTTTTTCTTTTAGCTGAATAGTATTCCATTGTATATATGCACCACTCTATTTAATCATATGCTCTTGGACATGGATAGATTTTGGCTATTATGAATACACTTGCAATGAACAAATGGAACTACAAGAGTGCAAATGTCTTTCTGATAGTTTTTGAGTCCAGCAGATAGATCCAAGAACTGGAGTTGCTGGGTCATATGGAAGCTTTATTTCCATCTTTTCATATTGTGTTGTTATTGTTTTCCAAAATGGCTAAACCAGTTGACATTCCAGCAGCAGTGATTGAAGGCCCCTTTTCCCCCACTTCGTGCCAACACTAGTTGTTTTTATTCTTTGTGATGTGTGCCAGTCTCACTGTTGTGAAATGGTATCTCATTAGTTTGATTTGCATTTCCTTTATGATAAGTGATTCCTTATTCATATACATTTTGAATATCTGTCCTCTTTGATGATATTTCTGCTTATCTCTCCCCTCTATTTTTTTTTATAATATTGATTGGTTTTTGTCATTTTAAGTTTCTTAAAATTTATTTTAATAAAGTATTTACAATGATTTCTTGCATTCAATATTCCAACACCAACCCCACCACCATTACACCTTCCCACAATCATTATTTCCAATTTTCCCAAGCCCCATTCAAGCCTGCTCCAATAGCACTGTAGCACTGCCGTCCCATTGTTCATCGATTTGCTCGACTGGACACCAGTAATGCCTCCATTGTGAGACTTCTTGTTACTGTTTTTGGCATATTGAATATGCCATGGGTAGCTTGCCAGGTTCCAGTAGAAGGCTCTAAATAATTTATTTTGTATTGCTTGTTATGAATAATTTGCTAAAAATGATCAAAAATTCCTTAGAAGAAAGTGTGTGAAGATTGTTGTACCTCACTCTGGAGCAATTAAGTCCTTGTTTAAGAAGTTACTAACATGTTGTTGCAGGTTTGGCTTTGTGTACTAATATTTTCATGATAGAGACTGGTTGCCTTCGACTTTCCATCCCACCCAATGTGGTGTGCTACTCCAGGTATATCAGTGATGTAGAGTATGCGATGTTGCCATGTGTTCTAGGAATTCTAAAATTTTGAGTGGGTTGGTACAGCTGGAGTTAAATTTTTAACGGGATGGTGACTTTGGGGTCTGAAAGTAACTCAGTAGCTTGTTTCTCTCTTTTGAGATTTATTTATTAGTCTCAGGATCATGGTCAGTTAATGAGCTTGTATGGCATCAGGGGCCGTTCATGGGCATGGCATCCAGGCTCCCTGAAGAACAGAGGGATGGGGGAGGTAGCCCTTCTCGGACTCAGAGAAAGCCAGGAGATATCTGTGGTTGCTGTATTCTTGTAAAGGTCTACTAATGAAAAGCCTAATTTTCTTTTAGCAAATCATAGACTTTTAAACAGTGACTCATCTATTATCGAAAATGAAGAATGAGCACTTTTAATCTGAGTAGATAGACTTTATTGATTTGATAAGTTAATTCTTCTGATTTAATCATTATTCACAATTTATGTTAAAGGTTCTATGGCCATATATGTCTGTGAGCTGCTTATAACTGTGAATTCGAAAGTATGATGGAAATTAATGCTACAGTCAAAAATTGTGCTTCCACATCTCTTCTAGGGCACATATTGAACCAGATTCAAATAGAAAACCATCTCATTTGATGGTTTTTGTAAAGAGAAAGTAGCATTTAATTCTCGAGGAATGTCCTATTACAAAGGGGATTTGTTGCCATTGTTCTGCGTTTACAATGGAGAGGATAAATGTCACCTACGGATTTGATAATATTTTCATGGACTTTTAAAGCAGTTATATTAAATTCAGATATTATTTCAGATATTAGATTCAGATATTTCAGATAGCCTTTCATAGGATAGATCTCCAAAATAAAGATGAAATAGAAGTATATCACATTGTTCCTTTTCATAGCACATAAATTTAATGGCAACCTATAAGGAGGTGATCAAAACAAGAAACTTTGGTTTGGAACCTGTCAAGATTTCAAACCCCAAAGGGTCTGTGTTTGGCTATAGAGCTTCTCTCTCTCTCCTTCCCAAGGGAAAGGCGTGTTTTCTCGGTGGCAATTAGCATTTGCCAGACAACTGAATTTGGAAGGAATTCTGAAGTAAGAGAGCAAACTCATTTGTATAGCTTTGGTATAAAGCCCCACAGATGATCATGATCAAGAAATAAAAGTTCTTTGGCATTTTAAAATTCTGACTTTGTTTAAATCTCCTTGGAAAGGCAGGCAGTCTGCCTTGTTTATATTTTCAGCATGTGGCTTTCTTTGTGAAATTGCAGGTTCTGAGAGACTGGCTGCCTCATTTAATTTGTGGAGTCAGGAGAAGCAATCCCCAGTGAAAATGTAAACACCAGACTATTATTTACCACCCTCACTGGCTCTGAGCGTAATCTTCAGGTGCCTCAAAAAAAAACCCTTCTCTTTTAAAGGAAGATCTTCCTTGTTTAGATCTGCATTCCTGATCAGATGTTGGCTTTGTGGGTATTCTTGCCTGGGTCTGCAAAATATTGGATTGTCATCACAGAACTTTCTTATCTGGGTCAAGGATTATTTTCTCTCAGCCCTCACAGAATGTACTGCATTGAAAATGACAATATCCATTTGACAGTTTACATGTGTTTGAATAGGAACAATATTGTTTGTATTGACAAAAGCAAAATAAAAAAAAATACCCAGTGGTGCTGGAGCTGGGGGTGGGGATTCTGGGGCAATCCCCACCCAGCAGAGCGGGACAGAAAGTTCTAGGGCTGGAGTGCTGAGGTGCTGAGGTGCCACGGTACACTCTGAGCCCAGGAGGCCACAAGAGCCACTCCTGGTAAGAACGGGGGGTGCGTGCAATGTGGGCAGATTGGGGCTTTATCTATGCCATGCACGAGTGCCACCTGTTTGTGCTCTGTCTCTGGTCTCTCAAACAAGATAGCTCTTGACAGAATAGTAGCTTCCAGAAACTTGCAGCAGAAGGTGTGTGTGTGTGTGTGTGTGTGTGTGTGTGTGTGTTTGTGTTGTGTGTGTAAATTGGTGGGGTAACACATTATTTTATCATAATGTAGCTAGTATAAAAATGGTCTTTGTGAAAAGATGGCCTGTGATTATGAAAGATAAGCATAAGGTTTGTATATGAAACACTTGGATCTCAATATAAGCTGCATGGCCCCAGAGAAACTATAGTGCTCCTAAAAACATGGTTTTTCCCACATGTGAAAAAGAGTGGGGTTTGGGGGGTATTTTCTATATTCCTCAAAATAAAGGGATATGTGTTTTAGTTTTTTTTTTTTTTTTTTTTTTTTTTTTTTGCTTTTTGGGTCACACCCAGCGATGCTCAGGGGTTACTCCTGGCTTTGCACTCAGGAATTGCTCCTGGCGGTGCTTGGGGGACTATATGGGATGCCGAGGATCGAACCCGGGTCGTCCGCGTGCAAGGCAAACGCCCTACCCGTTGTGCTATCGCTCTGGCCTCGGGATATGTGTTTTAAATTACTATCCAAGTGATCCAAATTATAACTTGTGGGTCTTTTTTCTTTCCTCTTTGATTTTTGAGCTACACTTAGTAATGCTCAAGGGTTATACCTAGAAGTGTTTGGGGGACCACCTGGGATATTGGAAATTGAACCCATTTTTGCTGCATGCAAAAACTCGTTTTTGCTATATGCACCCATTTCTGCTGCATGTAGGCCCGCTGTACTCTTCAATTTATGAGAGTACATAAATTGTACAAAGAGTACATAAATTCTCTGGCCTTCAATTTATAATTTGTAAGATGTTTAATGATTGATAAGCATCAATATGTGATTAATATATTGTTATTATCATTACCACTGATACTACTGAGAAAGAAAGTAAGGAGAGAACATAGAGAACAAATAAATACAGATTTTTGTTTTACTTTTGACTCCATACTAGATATTAAGCTTCTGACTAAAGCTATAAAGATGCTTGTTAATCCTTGACCACCAAGTATGCCTGGTAGGGAAGTATAGCTATTACAAGGCACATAGTAATTATAATTACAAGGCAATGTAACTGGAGCAATAACACGGCGGGTAGGGCATTTGCTTTTTGCATGTGGCCAACCCAGGTTCGATTCCTCTGTCCCTCTCAGAGAGCCTGGCAAGCTACCGAGAGTATCCCGCCTGCACAGGCAGATACACAAGCTCCCTGTGGCGTATTTGATATGCCAAAACAGTAACAAAAAGTCTCACAATGAGAGACATTACTGGTGCATGCTCAAGCAAATCGATGAACCACAGGACAACAGTGCTACAGTGCTATTAACTAATAATACTTCCATTAACAAGATGCTAACACTTGTTTACTAAAATGACTAATAGCCCAAGTGAACATAAAGAAGCTGTGGACTATAGACATTTGGTGGGAGGGTGACTATTGTAGGTAGGCAGAGCTGAGGTCACTATCTTTAGGGATAATCATCCAAACCATTAGAAGTAGATTTTCTGGGGGCTAGAGAGATTGAACAGTGGGCGAGGCACTTGCCTTGTATTCTCCTGACTCAGGTTTGACCCCAGCACTCCATATGGTCCCCTGAACCCACTACTTGTGACCTGTGAGCACACAGCCAGGAGTAAACCCTGAGCATTGCTGGGGGTGATCCCCAAACAAAAGCAAACAATAAAAGACCTAGATATAGGGTTGCTTTGGCTCTTTGTAGGGAGGTGCTACCTTTAAATAAATAAAATCCTCCTCTTAAAAAATTAAAAGCTATTGGTTTATTCGTGCTGAAGAAACTTGTTTTTCTACATTTTTTGTTGAATTGTGTTTCTTCACTCTCTTTGCTCCACAATATTCCCGTGATCTGACAACTGACATGGAATGAAGACTGATTTCTTCATTCAGCAATTCTGACTACCTTCCTGTTCAGTCAGTGTTGCAGAAATATTCAGAATAAATACAAACCATTTTCCACTTTGGTTCTGAGATCATAAGATACTGCTTTAGTGTTCTTAAGATTTTTAGAATGAGGAACTTAAAGTAAGACTTCAATAAAGATAAAGTTGGTGTTAACATCAGCAGAAAACACTTTGTTGTGTTGAATGCGTCTGACAGGTTCTCTTAAATTGAATGCACCTAATAGGAAATAGCAATAAATCAAGAGGTTTCCTTGGGAAGAACAAGTAGCTGATAACTCTAATGTCATTCACGGAGGGTGACTTTTTCTTAAGTGAGATAAGATGGTCATATCGGCATGAAATAAAACTGTTGTTTTTTTAAATTTTGTGACCACACCAAACAATCCTTAGGGTTTACTCCTGCATCTAAACTCATCATCCTGGCATGCCCGGAGGGCCATATGGGATGCCAGGGATTGAACCTGGATTGGCCAAGTGCAAGGCAAGAACCCTACCATCTGTACTATCTTTCCCGCCTATGTTTGCTTTTTCTTCTTTTAATTCTTAGCTTATTAGTTACAACATATGCATGATTTAGAGAGCTGGAGATTGTTTCTATAGAGTGTGTGTGCTTTTTGATTCTTTGTTCCTTATCATTTACATTTTTCTGTGTGACTTCAGAGAAGTTGGTCCATAGAGCACTAGACTGCTTCTCTATGTGTCTATCCAAATTTTAAAATGCATTATTAAAACCAGCAAATTCCCTGGCCATTCCTTCTACTATATAGAGATAGTAGATATCTATCTCTGTATATATATGTATATTTGTATATATATGTACAAAATATATGTATATTTGTATACCACAAATAAGTGCAGTCATTCTGTATATGCCCCTCTCCTTCTAACTCATTTCACTCAGCATGACCCTCTCCATGTCCACCCATTTGGGTCAGTGGTTGAAACTAACCACAAGTGTGTGTGGGCTGAGGGTAGGTAAGATAGAGAAGAAACGCTATGACAATAATAGCTGGGAATGATCACGCTGGACAAGATCTGAGGGTTAAGAGTAGGTAAGGGACTTTTTCAATATTGCAAAGCACAATTCCAAAAAAAAGAGAGAGGGAGAGACAGAGAAAGAGAGAGAGAGAAAGAGAGAGAGAGGAAAGTACCTGCTATAGAGTATAGAGGCAGGCAGGGGATGGGGGTGATGGGAGGGATTCTGGGAATTTGGGGACACTGGTGCTGAAAAATGTACACTGGTAGAGAGATGGGTATTGAAATAACTGTATGACTGAAACCCAATTATGAACAGCTTTGTAATGGTTCATCTCACAGTGATTCAATAAAAAGGTATGTATGTGTATATATATATATAAACAAAAAATAAAACAAAATAAAGCAAATGAATTATGTATCTGGAGGAGTTTTGTAAAACTCTGGGTTCTGTTAGGGGAAATGGGGCTAACTGAATTATGCTTTGTTTCCGAATATTTCCCATTTTTCTAGGTAGAGTAGAGCAGGTGGCTGCATGCAGAGTTAGACCTCTGATGGAATGACGCTGTCAGAGACTCACGGAGTAGGAGTAACGTCACTTACCAAGCTGGAAGTGATTATACGGGCCCTTTGCTAACATCTGGTCTACTGTCAGGAACGGGAGCTCCTAACATTCACACTTCTATCCCATGCTGCTCTTAATTTATCATACGCTAAATTAACAGTGCTGCCTTCATGTAGTTCAACTACAGATAAATATATTTGACGTTGACTTCACTATCTGAAGATAGTCTGTTGTATATCCTGGTCTGTGTCTCATAATCTGAGGTGTAAGAGTACATGCTTTTTTTCTTACCTCCAGCTTCTCAATTAATACTTAGGTTGGTGAATAGAAAGGAGAACAAGAAGAGTTGTTTATCCAAGATAGCCACGGTGCCCATCTGTGCTCATTTTGCTCTTAGGCCATTTCTAAAGCAGCCTCCACCTTTCTGTCACTGGGTTGTCTGGTTTCATTACCTTTCCCGATTCATTACTCTGTTCCCGTGACTGCTTCCCTTACTGGTTCTGCCATCCAGGTAGCTGTCCAATAAGAACACATGGGTCATTACAAATGCTTTACTTTACTCATGCTTTTAATCCCATAAATAACTTCTATTTCCCCCCCCCCCCCCATTGGAAGCATTCCAACAGCAGTTCCTTCCTTCCTGAAAAATAACAACAATGTATCAGTGCCCCTGTTCCTAATCTATACTATAGACTTTCCTGTTGCCATCAACACAAGACATTTTTAATGCAGAAATCTCTCATTGCTTAATGGTCCTGCTTGATATTTTTAATAACATTGCTACAAATTTGTAGATAATGCACCTCATTGGAAAAGAAAAATCTGATGTAAATGCTCCTAATCCTATATTTTGACATAAAATAGCAGCATTACTACATAACTGCATCACTGCCATCCTGCTGCTCATCGATTTGCTTGAGTGGGCACCAGTCACGTCTCCATGGTGAGACTTCTTATTATTGTTTTTGACATATCGAATAGGCCACGGGGAGCTTGCCAGGCTCTGCTGTGTGGATGGGATGCTCTCGGTAGCTTGCCAGGCTCTCTGAGAGGGACGGAGGAATCGAACCTGGGTTGGCTGCATGCAAGGCAAACACCCTACCCACTGGACTATCGCTTCAGCCACATATAAAACATATACAATAACAAAAATTTAGGAATTGGGAGATAGCTCAAGTGGTAGAGATCTGTCCTGGCATGTGCTAAGTCCTGAGTTTGATCCCTACACCACATGTACTCACTGTGTTTGTGTTGTTGCTGGGTGTGACCCTGGTAGTCCTCGGCAATGTAACATGGGGCCTGACTACCACAGCGTTTGCCTGATACATTTATCAGTCCAGGTCTGCACTGTTGCCCCGATATTCACTTATCTTGCTTGACTCTTCATGGTCAAGACATTGGATGACCCCCCAGACATTGGCATGGCTCCTAGAAATTAAGAATAAAGCTAAATAGATATTATAACACATTCTACTATTTATTCACCACCCTCCAGCACTGGATATTTAGCACTGAGAATGCTGAAGATCCTTTGAGTACTGTGGAGAGCCTCCACAGGACCCCGTGCTTTGTAAATAACACCTGTTCTTGTTAATTTCACCGTGCTTTGAAAACAGGATGTCCTGTCACGCCCACAAGGTGTAACTAGCCTATCAGCTGCAGACACTTGGGTGTAAACAAGCAGCGAGAGGTATATAAGGAGGGAAGCTGCCTAGCTTGTGGGTTCCCCCTGATTCCTCTTTGTTCTTCCATCCTTCTTCCATCCTCTTTTCCGTTTGCATGAGATGGTTTCTTAATAAATCGCTGCAAGAAGAATCTCCGGGTTGCGTGTTATTTTACAGAGTACCTCAAAATTCTTGGATTGCTTTAGTTCTTAATGTGTCTCTCTGTCTCTCCAGCCATTATTCTTTTTTTTTAATTTTTTTTAATTTTTAAATTTTTTTTATGAGTGAATCACCGTGAGGTACAGTTACAGACTTTCAAACTTTCATGCTTGCGTTTCAGCCATACAATGGTCGAGTGCCCATCCCTCCACCAGTGCCCATTCTCCACCACCAATGGTCCCAGCATCCGTCCCACCTTTATTCTTGACACACACTACAGTACCCTGATGCTGTTTCCTCTTGCTTGGCTTTGTACCCTTGCTTCCCATGCTTCTCTAGCTTGGAGCACTTTTCCCAGCTTTGTCTCTTTGATGGCCATTGTTAAATATTCAGTTCATAGTTCATAGACCCATTCATCAGTAACATCGTTCCTGGTTCCTGAAGCTTTACCCAACAATAACCCAGGCACTGCTTTTGAAAGAGTATCCACACAACCTCATTGCATTTGTTTGTCTCTGAAATTTTCTACTGTTATTTCAACTTCACTTACCCAATAGAACATTTAACTCATATCTTTGTAGTTTTATTTTTGTCCTGCCATACTAAAGTATCTACCAAATGTCTCACGTGTAGTAGATTAATGATAATATTTGTGAAATGAATGAGTATATCTGGTCAATCTAAAATATTAATTCAATCCCTAGAATCAGAAGAAAAGGAGAGAGTAGATAGACATGGATCATTACCATATATTTTAAACCAACATGATTTCCAATTCCTTAAATAGTTCTAGAAGATATACTCTCAATTCCATTTCATATCTGAAAGAATTGAGATGCACAGAAGAATTTTCTTAACATTATCCATGAAGATCAAGAACATATGTTGTTATTGGTGATTTCCCTTATTTCTCCCTTCTTTTACATAAATTTTACTTCACCTTTATTGATTTTAACCTTTTCAGTGAATTCTGATTTGAGATGGGTCATTCATTATAAATTTGCTTATTAATAAGGAACACACACACACACACACACACACACATATATATATATATATATATATACAAATATATATGTCACAGTACTGTCAATGTCATCCCGTTGTTCATTGATTTGCTCATTCGGGCACCAGTAACATCTCCATCATGAGACTTGTTGTTATATTCCATATGTTTTTGGCATATGGAATATACCACGAGTAGCTTGCCAGGCTCTGCCATGCAGGCAAAATACTCTTGGTAGCTTGCAGGGCTCTCCGAGAGGGGTGGAGGAATCAAACCCAGGTCGACCATGTGCAAGGCAAACGCTCTACCCGCTGTGCTATATTTCAAGATCAAGACATCTTAATTTGTGAAAGGACAGCTCTTAATTTTAGTTACAGTGTTCTGTGTTTATCTGATTGGGTGATGCTGAATAACTTCTTTAGAGCCATGAAAATGGAACTTTTATTTAATTGCTGTTGTAGTTATTTAAGAATCTAAGTTTCTAATTCTAAACTTACTTGGGTAAAGGAGCCAGAAATATTTTTTGTTCCAAAATACTTTAAAAGAAGATGAAAAAAATAGATTCTTTTAAAAACCTATGGTTCTAAATTTTTGCATCACATTTAAAAATGCATTTTGTCTTCATATTTCCCCCCAGGGTTCATATACATGCTCTTCTCCCCATAAACACTATCCTCATCTTTCTTTTCTTGGAAGCAGTGGGCCTCCCACATGGTACCTAGGAGGTTGAGAGGCCCCACTCGCAACTCTCAGTCAACTGGGTCATTGGTTCAGCATAAAAATCCAGGGATGTGATGTTGCTCAGGCCCTGCAGTGTCTGGGATACCTGGATTACGTTGGCAGTTCTGGGGGCTCTCGGGTGCATCTGGTGATGCTTGAGGGACCATGCAGTGCCAGAAACAAACCTGGGTCATGCACCTGCCAGCCATATGCCATAACAGCTGTACTATTGTACTGTAACATACTATTGCCTCATTTTTATCTTGATAGTTCATTTATATATTTTTCATCTGAGAGCAGAGATTAATCTATATTTTATCACAAAGTTTAATTTTTCCCATTTAAGTAACAGATTTTTAATGCATTTAGAATACAGTTTAGGTGTAAGAGACACACCTTCATTTGTCCCTTACCTTCATTTTAAGTCAAGAGTTCTGGACTGATTTATTGAAATATTTTTATTTCATGACTTTTTATTTTTATTTTTATTGATACTGATGCTTATTCATATAGAGTTTAGAGTTTAAATTGAAACTTAAAAAAATAGAAAATTTAAGTTGATCTATTTCAGGATATGGAACTCTATTTGGTTAGTCAATTTATATATATGTAGGTCAAAATCATATTCTCCTAACATCTGTCATCTGATAGGACAAATTATATACCATTTTACTTTTATCCTTTTAAAGTATGTTTGTTATTCTTGGACCTTTGTGATTCTTAAATAGCATTATAATTTAAAATCACATTGCTAAGGAACAATAACAACCAAGGAAAGTTTAATGAAGTTAATTCATATCTCTATTTTTCTTTCTATATTTAATTTAATTAAGGCAACATGCGGTACAGTGGTATTAATGTTTATGTTTTTGTGTACAAAATTAGTGTATCACCACCATAAACAGCATAACGGATATCTCTTTTGCTGTCCTTATATTCTGTCTTGTCTATTCCATCCATACCCATTCTACCCAACACGTGGTAAAGTCAGTTCTATTGGCAGGGAAAAAAAGTTTGAGTTTTGTTCATTCTCTATTTTCTTGACAGTGAATGAGATCATCTGGCACTTTCCTTATCCCTCTGCCTTATTTCACTTAACATGACATCCTCTCATTCTATCCAAGTTATGATGAAAGACAAGATTTCATCCTATGCTGGTGTAGTTTACCATTGTTATATATACCAGTATCCATCATCTTTATTGGGCTTTTGGAATGTTTGCATATATTTGGATATTTGTAAATAGCACTGAAAACAACATTGGAGAGGTTAAATCTTTTCAAATTAATATTTTGATGCTCTTGGGATAGATGCCAAGGAGTAGAATTGTTGATGGTGATCATATTTATAATATTTTGGCAAGTCTTCATAGTTTGATGTTAGAAATGTCTCCTCTTCTTTATTAGAGGCTAAACTAAAGGACCAGCCCACAAAGAGTGAATAACGAGGTTTCTTTTACTATGTCTCTGCCAGAATTGGTAATTTCTGTACTTTTTGAAATAGGTCATTTTCACTAGTGTGAAGTGATACCTCATTGCTGTTTTGATTTGCATTTTCTTGATAACAAATGATGAACACACTTTTTTTCCCTCATAGACCTGTTGGCCTTCTCTGGGAAACTTTGTGTTCAGCTCCTGTTTCTTTTATTTTTTGGAAGAGTGTGAAAACAGGTAATGTGTCCTGTTTGAAGCTTTGGTAAACCTGTCTGACTCCAGGCTTTTGTTTTGGAGCAATTTTTGATTGCTAACTTACTAGCATTGTGGCAGAAAGTTGCTTGTAGAATCTCCCACCATATTTTATATGCCTATGCTATCTGTTACAAATTTTCTTCTTTTATTGCTGATATAATTTCTCAAAAATAATTTTTTGTGAGTCTAGCCAAGGATTTGTTCATCTTATTTTTTCTTTTGAAAATCCAGCTCTCGGTTTCACTAAACTTTTGTATTTTTAATTTCTATATCAATAATGAGATATTTTACATTGTTTTTCATGTTGATTGCTTGAAATTCAGTATCTGTTTTACACTATTGATCTCAAGTATTTCCTAGAACAACCACCAGCACCATTTTATATAGTGTTCAGGAGATGGTGGTGGGTGAAGGGCATGTTCTTCTAATTTTTAGTGGTGTAGAGAAGTGTGTTATTTCCTTTTGAAGATATATGACATGTTGGGTTTTGTAGTTTGTGACTGTGCAAGTTTGGAAACTCTTTTAGCCTCCTGACCTCATTTAAATAGGGTTTCTATACATGAATTTTCATGCCACATCAACACATCTCAATTCAGATACTCAGTGAAAAAGCATTGGAAATATTTGATAGGTATAAAATTTACAGTAAAAAAAGAGGCATATTAAAGTTATTTCAGACATAGAAACTTTCCTGTAGTGGAATTGATAACCAGTTTTGAAATTTTAAGTAATTTAAATGAATTAAAGTTGAAATAGAGTTCTAGTCATACTGGTCACATTTAATTGACTCAGTAAGCCACATGTGGTTTGTGGTCGCCTAATGGATTGTCCTCAGATTTTGTGAATTGGCCTATTTAATTTGTATAGGGAACCCAGGCACAGACATGCTCAAGGCCCCTCCCCACACGTTCAGATGAGTCTCACGCATGAAGGAACCGGCAGAGGAACCCAGGTGTTCGGGACTCGGTGCCAAGATCTCCAAGCCTGCTCAGATCTGGACTGGGTCTCCTCCACTCAGATCCCCCATTTTCCAGTAGCTAGGCAATCACACCCAGAAACTGACCCCGGCACCGTGTAATCCCGTCAACAGCCAACATCCAGAGACTATAAGACCAAGCTCTCAGACATCTATAGCAAGAATAAACTTGTTCTCCCTCTTGGAGAACCTGACAAGCTACCAAGCTACGGGAGAGCCCTGCAAGCTTTGTAACCACACTGTACTGCTTAGAAGATAGTCCTGGCTCTGTCCTCAGGAATAATTTCTGGCTGTGCTCAGGGAAAAAACTGATACCAGACTGGTTAGCTGTATGAAGGCAAGTACTTTATCTCCTGTGCTAACTCTCCAGCACGCCACATCCATTTTTATAATGATATTTAATTTTCAAATATCATATTATCCTCATACTTGAGATAAATGCAAGTTGATCATGCTTTGTATATATTGTTAAATGTTATGTGAATTTCTTTAAACAATCATTGCATTTCAATTCCCTGGGTGTAATGTTCTGTAGGTTTTTTTTTTTTTTTTGTACAATGTGATTTGACCCGGGTTCCATTCCTCCTCCGCTCTTGGAGAGCCCGGCAAGCTACCGAGAGTATATCACCTGCACAGCAGAGCCTGGCAAGCTACCCGTGACATATTCAATATGCCAAAAACAGTAACAACAAGTCTCACAATGGAGATGTTACTGGTGCCCGCTCAAGCAAATCGATGAGCAATGGGATGACAGTGACAGTGACAGTGACCATGTGATTTGGAGTGGGGTAAGACAAATAATACCTTTGCAAAATGAATTCAGAAACGCATTCTTTTCTATTTTTGACAAATTTTGTATAATTGGTGTCAATTCTGTAAATGTATGGTAGAATTCTCTAATGAAGTCATCCCAGACTAAAGGTAGATTTGGGGGGCAAGTGTGAAATTTATTGATCCACTTTTTAAAAAAAAATAGCATAAGGTGCTAGTTATTGATAAAGTGTAGTAGGTTAAATTTATTTTGAAATTGATAACTTTTTAAACGTTTATCAAAGTTGTCAAAATTTATATTATATTCTACTTGTTCTTATGATACGTAAAGAATCTTAGAACCTGTAGTACTTTCTTCTGCTTCATTGGTGTCTTCCATCTTTCTTTTTAAGTCTTGCTGAATTTGTGAATTTTATTCCCAAAGAACAAGTACTGTGCTTTGTAAATGTTCTGTTATTTTCCCCCCAGTTTCATTGATATCTACTTTTCTCTTATCTTTTTTCTTAACTTTAAGCATATTTTACTTTTGTTTTACTAGGTATATAAGGTTGGAGCTTAGATTTATCAATTTGGGGCTTATTTGGTATTGAATACATCAATTGCTATACATTTCTCTCTGGTTGGTAATATCTTTTTTCCCCATTTTTTTTGTTCAGCGTTTTTTTCCCTTAAAGTTCCCTTTGAGGATTATTTTAGTTTAGTCTGTGTCTTGAGCCTCACCCAGAGGTGCTCAGGGGACTACTTCTGCCTTCATGCTAGGGATCAATCCCAGTGGTACTAGGGAACCAAACTGTGCCATAGATTAAACTGATGCATCTGCATACAAAGTTCATTCTGTTGAGTTATCCCCATGCCCACGCTCTTTTGCATCTTTTAATTTGACCCACTATTTAGAGTGTGTTGATCACTCTGTGAGCGTTTGGAGACTTTCCTTTTATCTCTATATCATTGATTTCTAGTTTGCTTGGCTGTGGTGAGAAAGATCACCATAATGACTTCAATTTATTTAAATTGGTGAAGATTTACTCCACAATCCATAATGTAGTCAGTTTTGGAATATGTTCTCTGGGTGCTTGAATGAATGGATATTGTACTATTATAGGGAGAGTTTTCTGCAAATGCTAAGTATATTTTACTGGTTGATGCTCTCCTTGACTTCTTTCCCCCTTGCCTAGTTGTTCTGTTATTAACAGATAGTGGATTAAATTGTGTAGCTATGATCTTTTCTTGCTTACATAATTTGCATATCTGTATTTGGCACTTCTGCATCCAGAATTGCTGTTTTCTTTGTGTAATGGCTTTTTAATATTTATGGAATGTCTCAGTATGTGACAATTTTCTTTGCTCTGAAGTCTATAGTCTTATCAAATATGCATCTAGCCAGAATTATGTTCCTTTGATTAATGTGTAAACATTATCTTTGCCTATCCTTTTACGCTCAATGTGCTATTGAGATATTTGAAGTGAGCATAAATCATAAAATAACAAAATGTCTTAACTTTGTTGATACATGTCCTTCCACTGGTATATGTGGATAATTTTTATATTATATAATAATTTTAAAGAAACCTGAAAATTAATGCTCTGTATAGAACAGCTATATATTATGTTATGTGAATTTCAACATATTTTATGTCTATGCCTCTGGAAATACAGTATGTCTCTTGAAATTAGTTAACATCCATTTCTCCAAGAAACTCTTACAGTTTAATTAATACCATGTTCTGTCAAAAGTCATTCAGGGCCTAACAATGGAAAAGTGTACAGTTAAGAGATAAAAGAAATTAAACACAGCTTTATTTGAACAAAGTGTTACAGTGAAATTTGTTGATAAGAACTAGAATAAATATAACCATGATAATTAAAGAGTTCCATTTGGGATGTTTTATATTAAGCTAAAATGCTTATCAATACAGAAAAATTAAAACTCACCAAATGGCATGGTTTACATAATGTGATACACTGAAGTGAAATACATAAACTACATGCACACATACATTTCACATAAATCATAAGGATTACAAAATACATCAGAATAAACCTGGCACTAATTTTTCTCACTAAGTAAAAATTATTCATTATGCGATATCATACTCTTTTGATGAACAAGAAAATCTTAGTCTTTATAAGATTATTTCATGAGTACTTTGGTTTATTTGTTTTAGGGTCACACCCAGCAGTACTCAGGAGTTACTCCTGGCTCTGCGCTTAGAAAACACTTTTGGTGGTGCTTGGGGGGTCATATGGAATACCAGGGATTGAATTCGGTAGGTTACATGCAAAGCAAGCACCCTTGTACTGTTACTCTGGCCCTGGCACACTTTATTTTGAAGCTACTTATTGATACTGATTTTTATTGTTGACCATAAGAATAGTTTGGTACCTTTTTCTAGGGCTTGAGGTATGAACCTTGCTGTCTTAGCTCGTAGAACCGGGCCCTAGACTGGGGTGAAGAGTCAAGTTTAGGGGGAGGGGTCTCGGGGATTTTTCCTAAGGGCGCCTGTCCATTCTCAGAATATTCTGGAACTTCAACAAAGCACTTTAAATCACAGTCCAGGAAGGAAGGGGAGCTCTACTCCCTGACTCATCTCCCAGCTTTATTTTGATCGAATGAGAGAAGGGGTGCAAACTGGCATGGGCCACTGGAACCAAAGCTGTGTGGGTGAAGGCGTTTCACATCCTTTTTTTTGGGGGGGTGGGGTCACACCTGGTGATGCTCAGGAGTCACACTGGGCTCTGCACTCAGGAATCACTCCTGATGGTGCTCAGGGGGCCATATGGGATGCCGGGATTTCAACCCGAGACAGCCTCATGTGAGGCAAATGCCCTCCCTGCTGTCCCATCGCTCCAATTCCAAGATTTTACTTCTTGCCTCTGGTTTCCACATGCCCACGGGTATTCCTTGCCAGCCTCTGGTCTGCAAAGTGGGGGTGATAGCCACTTTCCAAAGGGTGACCTGACTTTACTCTATGTGTGTAAAGCATGGCAAACACCCTACTTGCTGTGCTATCGCTCCAACCCGACCCAAGTTGGATTCCTCCGCCCCTCTCGGAGAGCCCGGCAAGCTACCGAGAGTATCCCTCCCGCACGGCAGAGCCTGGCAAGCTACCTGTGGCGCATTCGATATGCCAAAAACAGTAACAAGTTTCACAATGGAGATGTTACTCATGCCCGTTCGAGCAAATAGATAAGCAACGGGATGACAGTGACAGTGATAATAATTTTAACATAAAATGCTATTTATATTTGTCATCCAATGATGACTCTGGTCATTTAATATTTTCTTTTAAAATATCAAAAAGGAAAAATTAAAACACATCTTTTATTTGGCTCATATGTTAAAAGTTTCAGTAACCACTTTCGAGATGGTTGTTATTTAGGTTTTAGTTTGTTATATTTTTCTATGTAAATGATGCATGGAATACTTAATATTTTTGTACCTTATCACATTAAAGTATAAAATTTGATCTTAGACTTAAAGTGCTGAGATATTCAGTAACAATCCATATGACCTCTTCTCAGCTCTTTAACATAGGCTCTGATAAGTTCAAGGGTTTTTTTTTTTTTTTCTCTTTGGGTCACACCCGGCAATGCGGAGGGGTTACTCCTGGCTCTACACTCAGGAGTTACTCCTGGCAGTTCTTGGGGGACCATATAGGATGCTGGGAATTGAAGCCAGGTCGGTCATGTGCAAGGCAAATGCCCTACCGGCTGTGCTATCACTCCAGCTCCATGTTTGTTTGTTTATTTTTTTTTTTTTTGGAAAGGGGGAGAATAATACACAGTTAGTTCTGCTCAGGGATCACTCCTGGTGATGCCCGGGGCACCAGGGATAAAACTTCGATGAGCTATGGACTTAAACAAGTGACTTAATCACTGCATTATCTCTACTGCACCAGGTTTGTACACATTTTAGTGAAAATGAGGAAAGGGAATAGACAGAGGAATTTTGCTATATGTTATTTATTTATTAAAGGAACTATGTTATTTTTATTTATTGATTTATTAAAGCATAGACTAGTGTGGCCAATTGAGGTATTTAATTAATAATTATGAATGATTGAACAGGTGTAGTAGAGAGTTGGTACATTAGTACTCCACTCAAGAACAACTCTCAGTTGTTAGAATAATCTGCATTGCGTCTTCTCCTGTCTATACACAATTCCTATTTTCAAGGCACAGAAATTTTCAAGTCTTTACTAAATTTTTCATGTCTTCTCTTTATCAAAGTAATTTCTCTAATCACTGATCATTCTATACCTCCTTTTGAAAATGTGTGTTTAATTTACCTATCTTACTAAGACCTTGAAGTGCTCTCTATATGTGTCTTTGATCTTGGCACTGCAGAACCTTTATGTTTTGTACTTGCGGGAGCCTCTTGTTAGATGTTTACAACAGAAAGTCATACCCATAATGAGATCCTTTTTGTCATTTGAGAGTTGTTTCAGGAGGACAAGGAGGATTAGAAGTTGACCCTTTAGGTTTCAAGACAAAGGTAAATTGGAGAAAAAATTTCAAGTAGAGGGTGAAAGACAGAATTTTTAAATATTAAGAATATGTTCATTTATAATAATGAATGTTTTGGCAGCCTAGTTCAGCCCTGGGATCTAGGCTGCCAAAACAAAAAAGGACTAAAATGACTGCCTGCACTTTTAACACACATACGCTAGCAGGGGACGGATCCTTCAAGGACCTTATGGTGCAAGCGCAGATCAAATGCAAGGTCATTGGATTGACCAAGACGAGAAGGCATCCATCACAACATGCCGTTTTCAACACTGGAGAAGAACTGTTCCTCATTGCACTAACATTCACCTCAGAGACCTGAGCCCTACAAAAACAGGATAAGAATGATACTGGGGTCACCCAAAGAGGAATTGAAAGAGCTATGCTTGGAGTATCACATTTCACTCAAGTGAGAGAAGGAATCCGGAGTTCTGACCTCCGCCCACCCCTCTTGGAGAGCCCGGCAAGCTACCGAGAGTATCCCACCCACAGGGCAGAGCCTGGCAAGCTCCCCGTGGCGTATTCTATATGCCAAAAACAGTAATAACAAGTCTCACAAGGGAGACGTTACTGGTGCCCGCGCGAGCAAATTGAAGAACAAGGGGATGACAGTGCTACAGTGCTACTCCTTGATTAGCAGAACTCTGCACTCTTCTGGGCTGTAAGCTGAATCCTATGCAGATGACCTGGAACTCCAAAGAGATATATTTTTTATACCATCTCCCCAGAACATGCCAAGAGACATGCAAAAAAAATGTAGATTCTTGGATTTGTGCTTTAGTCATAATAAATCAGATTTTATTAGAACGGCATGGGAAATCTCATATTAAATATGTCCTCCAACTATTTTTATAGTTGAAAATCTGAAACACATTTAAGAAAGACTTAGTGAAAGGGTGGTTGTTATACTGAAATTTGAGAGCTTATTCTTCTTGAGTGAAGAAAGTATCTTAGAATAAATTCAGTCGAATGAAACTTTTATCTGACCTTAAAAACACTGGTATCTATTTTTGTTCTTATATTTTTGGAATCACTATCCTCAGTGTCATAAACACAAGGAGGCAAAGGATAGAAATGTCAATACAGAGAAATGTATATGAAAATCACTGTTGGTCTTCTTACCTCAATACATTGTACCAGTATATATTGGGAGGAAATTACATGAATTTTAGCAGGCAATTGAAAGTCATCTCTGTAGCAACTCCTTAAGCCTAAAATATGAAAAAGGGGCTTGGCAAAGATGATTCAATATTGATAAATGACCCTGTTGCATATATCATAAATTTGTGAGCCTATTTTTTACAATATTCATGTGTGGGAAATGCTTTTATATATTTCCATTTTATATATAAAAAATTGAGATGTTTCAAGTCAAGTATTTTCCTGATGGAAAAATTCTTTCCTTTTTCTTAAATAAATTGACATTTTCCTCATTTCCCATTTTTCTGTTGCCTATTTAAGACATAGTAATAACAATAAAGACAGAAACTAACAGAGATTTTACCTCTATATGGATTTATGTCTAGTATCATTTTCTGGTGTAATTCTGTAATGCCTTCATTTTGTAGCAATTTTTCATCTTTGTCAACAGAAGATAATGACTGGGGAATCAAATTTTCAACTGAAACTCCCAGCTTTTGTATTTAATTTTGGATTAAACTTAATAAGTACAACAAGTATACTTAATAAGTACACTTCTTGCCTCTATTCATACTTGTAAGCTATGGGTGGAACCTGTAAAATGCACCTGTAAGAGAAGAGATTGACTGGAAGAATCACATATGATTCTGGATTTGGAATGTAAGACATGGGATACTAATAACTAGTCATTATCTTTAGCATATAGATCCTTTTTGAGGCTCAGTGTTTGGTTAGGCTACAACATTTTGTTGTGTTTAAGTATTCAAAGAGGCTTTTAGCAAACTAGCTAAGGTGAGAGTGTTTCCATCCCACGAATGCTCCCCAAAGTTTTAAATCTTCCTTTATAACAATTATTTTTGTTTTATTTCTGTGGTATTTTTTGGTTTGTTTGGGGCACACACCAGCTATGCTCTGGGTTTTCTACTGGCTCTGAACTCAAGGACCACTTCTGAAAGTTTGGGAGACCGTATGGGGTGTCAGGAATCAAACCTGAGTCAGCTTCATGCAAAGCAAATTTATTACCTATTATACAATCTCTCTGGTCCCTATGAAAATAAATTTGATTATTAAACAGACAATATATTAATCTGATTATAAGAATCTTTGAGTTTCCTCTGTCCACTGTTATATAAATATACAAACTTTAAAAGTGTTATGTAAGGGCATTGAACTGGATAATTTCTAAAATCTTGTCAATATAACTGTCTTTAGGGATTATATGTAAACTGCTTGAAAAGCTCTACCTTTTTCTTAGTCACAATTCAACTCAAGTCAACTCAGTAAACCTGTACTGATCGGTGATTTGGAATGAAATATGTTCTGCCAAATGAACTTATAAACCAAACTTGAGAGCCTGAATTCAACTTGACTCATTTCAACATTTGGTTCTACCTTCACATGTCTTGTTCATTACAGCTTCCTGTGGCATTTAAAGCAGTATGTATACATCCATAGCTTAGTTCTCCCTCTCAGAGAACCTGGCAAGCTACCGATAGTTTCCTGCCCGCATGGGAGACCCTGGCAAGATCCCCTGTGGTGTATTTATATGCCAAAACATGAATTGGCATATGATTCCAATGCACGGTAAAGGGAGAGATCAGACAATGTCGGGGAGTCCACCCGTCACTCATCCTTTGCCCATCTTCCAGGAAGAGCCTGGAGAGGCTGCTCCTGGTCCACCGAACACCATCACCACATTCTGCCTGTGTGCGGGCCTGCCTTCGTGACAACCCACTGTTTCTTACTTCTTATGTATTGAGTGTTGAGTTGTGAGGTGTGAACAACTCAACAGGGGAGCTAGAGTTTTGTCTGTTGCCAAAACTCATGTTCTGGATCACTACCCTTCATGGACCTCCTTTCCTACCCAATGCTAGATAAAAGTAACCCAACTTTCTCCCCAAAATATTTTCCCTTGATGTTGAACTCAGAACCCTTTCTGTCACAAATCGAAGTGAAACATTTAGCTATATCCCAGTAGAACAAGAGACGAATTAGTCAAAACAACTTTGTCGTTGTTCAAGATATATTTACCACTTAAGTCTTAGTAAATAAATAGTGACCACAACAAAACCACAACCACAAAGAGCAAAAGACACATGGTGCACAGGATAATGTGGCTCTCTGGTCCTCAGACCTCCGTAGCATTGAACATGAGCTTAGATAATGTTGAGGCTTGTAAGGTCAGTTTAGGTGATATTCTAGATGTAAATCTTATAGCAAATGATTCCTTGAGCAGTCATAGTCTTGAGAATAAAAGAAAGATCTTTGATTAATAATAGTGAAAATGAACCTTGAACACATGGTCAAGGGAAGAGGGATGGAGCAAGTGTTATACAGAACCAAAGAGGGAGATTCAGAAGGTGGTTTAGAAGCAAATGAGGTTATGGTGTTTAACCTGATGATTGTGTGTGTTTTTAGGAAGAATCATAATCTCCATTAGATCAAAAGAAGAAAGAATGTTATACAATATATTCTTCACCTGATCATTGTGAGAAATTAATATGCAAGAGCTTATACAATATATTATTTACTTGATCATTGTGAAAAATTAATATGCGAGATCTTGAATTTAGGGCTTCTAGCTCAATCTATTGATTTTCCTTTCCTTCATCAATTAACTTTTCCATTCACCTTTTTTCATACAGATTTGTTGAAATGTCTATCATTAGTTATTACAAAACATTTACTTATTGCAAACTTGTTCTAGACCAGTGGTTACAACTTTTTAATGCCTCTTTGAAACAACAGGATATTTTATTTATTTTTTCATTAATTTAATATATATATATAAATGAATCACTGTAAGATACACAGTTACAAAGTTGTTCAGTCATACAATTCTCCATCACCCATCCCTTCATTAGTATATATTTCCCACCACAAATGTACCCAGTTTCCCTCTTGGTTTCCTTCCCCCAGCCTACTTCTATGGCAGGCACTTTTCTTCTTTCTCTTTCTTGCGCTCTCTCTCTCTCTCTCTCTCTCTCTCTCTCTCTCTCTGTGATCTTTCCTTTTGGGCATTCACTGCATCACTGTATCACTGTCATCCCGTTGTTCATTGATTTGCTCGAGCGGGCACCAGTAATGAATGTCTCCATTCGTCCCAGCCCTGAGATTTTAACAGCCTCTCCTTACTCGTCTTTCCCAACAACTGGAGGCTCTTTCAGGGTCAGGGGAATGAGATCTGTTATTGTTACTGTATTTGATGTATTGAATATGCCACAAGGAGCTTGCCAGGCTCTTCCTTGCAGGCAGGATATTCTTGGTAGCTTGTTAGGCTCTCTGAGAGGCATATATATATATATATATATATATATATATACATACATATGTATTTCACTTTATGATGATGTGTTGCATGGCCAAGTGATCCAGGAATATGTTCACTCTTGTGTGAGACTCAGCCCGAGCATGTGGGAAGCGGCCTGGAGCATGGCGGTGGTTGGGTAGTGGAGGTTGGCTGCTGGGTCTGGGTCCCTTGGGACAGGGAGGGCTCTCACCCATCCCCCATCCCCCTCTGGGGCACTCCTGGTGCAGAGTCTGGTGGCATGGTTATGGGGGCTTCATTTTATGCTCCCTTTTGGGAGAAGCAGCTGTGAGTTCTGGAAGGTGGCCGATGAGATTACCTGGCGCCGGCAGGAGGTGGTTTATGGGCATGACCCCTGGGCCACTGGATACTGGGGGAGGCAGGCAGAGGATCTCTGTTCCCCAGGTCCTGTTGAGCCCAGAGTCCAAGGTCACAAAGTTCTGCATTACCTGGGTTCCATGAGACTTAGTGGGACTTTTAATTTAGGTCCACTTAAAAACTTAACAACCTTAGCGCTAAGAAAATTATTGTGGGGGAGTATCATACACCTGAAAATTTAGCACAAACATAATTATAATTCACGTGCCCAAATAATTTATTAAATTACAAAAAAAAAGAAAATGCAGGTGAGTTGGGGAGAGTGTCCTCACCTAGAGATGCTCAGAGGCCATTGGGTGACCCAGCCTTTGAGTCTCACATACAAAGCACGGACCCTTAGCTTTCAACCTCCTCCCCAACAGAGTATATTAATATATATATATATATATTAGCATATATATGATTATGTTAGTATACACTATGAGAGAGTATGAAGTAACAGTAGTGTAAAATATTGTAGCAATAGAACAAACTTAAAAATCAGTATACATGGCCTGGACAGATAGGACAGCGGGTAAGGCACTAGCTACCCTTAAGTGCAGCCAGCCAAGTTCAATCCCTGAAACCCCATATGATCCTCCAACGTACACCTGGAGTGTTCCCTGAGCACTGAGCCAGGACTAAGTACCATCAGGGGTGGTTGGAGTGAGAGTACAGCAGGTAGGTTATTTATTTGCTTGCACCTGGCTGACTCAGGTTCCATCCCTGACACTCCATATGGTCCCCCAATCACTGCCAGGAGTGATCCCTGAGCAGTGCCGGGTGTGGCCACCCCCCAACCCCACAAAGAAAGGAGAAGGGGGAGGAGCAGAAGAGGACAGAGTGATACTACAGCGGGTAGGGTTTTGCCCTGCATGTGGCTGACCCGGGCTTGATCCCTGTCATACCATATGGTCCCTCAAGTACCGCCAGGAGTAATTCTTAAGTGCAGAGCCAGAAGTAACCACTGAGCATCGCTGGGTGTGAGGGAGGGAGGGAGGGAGGGAGAAAGGCAGGCAGGCAGGCAGGCAGGCAGGAAGGAAGGAAGGAAGGAAGGAAGGAAGGAAGGAAGGAAGGAAGGAAGGAAGGAAGGAAGGAAGGAAGGAAGAAGGGAGGGAGGGAAGGAGGGAGGGAGGGAGGGAGGGAGGAAGGCAGGCAGACAAATGAGTCTATTGAACAATCTGCAATAGTGGTGTGTGTGTGTCTTTCTGTCTGTCTAAGTGCGTGTCTGTGAGTGTGTGTCTGTGAGTATGTGTCTGTGAGTGTCTGTGTGTTTGTGAGTGTGTAAGAGAGTGTGTGTCTGTGAGTGTGTCTGTGAGTGTCTGTGTGTGTCTGTGCGTGTTTGTGTGTCTGAGTGTGTCTATTTGTGAGAGTGTGTCTGTGAGTGTGTCTGTGAGTGTGTTTCTGTGAGTGTGTGTCTGTGAGTGTGTCTGTGTGTGTCTGTGTGTGTCTGTGAGTGTGTCTGTCTGAGTGTGTCTATGTCTGTGAGTGTGTGTCTGTGAGTGTGTCTGTGTCTGTGAGTGTCTGTGAGTACAGTGTGTCTGTGTGTCTATGTGTGTGTGTGTGTCTGTGAGTGTCTGTGTCTGTGAGTGTCTGTGAGTGTATGTCTGTGTATCTGTGTGTGTGTCTGTGTGTGAGTGTGTGTCTGTGAGTGTGAGTGTGCGAGTGCGCGCGTGTGCGTGTTGTGGGCCCCCCTACCTTGCAGGGACACCCAGTAGTGCTTCCACTTGCAGCGTGTGGCCGACTCCACCTTCTCGCTCTTCCTGTGCACGAGGGAGTTGTAGACGGGAGCGCCCGCCTCGCGCAGAGCCCTGCGCGGAGCAGAGCAGGAGGTGGGACTGGCGGGCAGGCGTTGCCCTGCGTCGCTGTGCGCCGAGCGGGTCCTCGGGCTCTCGCTGTGCGCAGTGCTCAGCTCCAGCTCTCGCCGGAAGTTCTCGTACACGCCTAGGCGGACCGAGTCGCTGCCCACGAAGGTGCGGCCGGTGGGTGGCAAGTAGCTGGTGGTCGTGGCGCTGGAGTGCCCGGACAGCAGGTCTGTGTCAGGGGCAGCTCGCTGCCCTCGCCCGCCCGCGTTGGCATCCTGCGTGGTCTTGGCCCTTTGCGGCATTACAGTCTGCAAACAGGTACTGAAAGGTTATCAATGTGTGTTGCTTCACCCACTTTCAGCACTCAGTTCTTGCCCAAAGTGATCATTTCCAATTATCGTTGTCATAGGGATCACTGTGACTGTCATCCCATTGTTCATGGATTTGCTCAAGTGGGCACCAGTAACGTCTCCATGGTGAGACTTGTTGTGACTATTTTTGGCATATCGAATACCCCACGGGGAGCTTGCCAGGCTCTGTCATGCGGGTGAGATACTCTCAGGAGCTTGCCGGGCTCTCTGAGAGGGACAGAGGAACTGAACGCGGGTTGGCTGCATGCAAGGCAAACGCCCTACCCATTGTGCTATCGCTCCAGCCCATGTCATAGAGATACTCATTCTCTATTCAAACTCCCCCTCCACATCCCCATCTGCATCAAGCTTCCAACTGTAGAACATTCCTTCTGGTCCTTGTTTACACTGCCCTGGGGTATTAATCTCATAAGTATGTTTTTTTTTTATATCCCTCAAATGAGCCCAATAATTCTATGTTTATCCTTCTCCCTCTGACCCATTTCACTCAGCATGATACTCTTCATGTCCACCCATTTAAATGTGAATTTCATGACTTCATTTTTCCCGAGGCTGTGTAGTATATATTCCATTGGGTAAATGTCCCATAGTTTATTCATCCAGTTATCTGTTCTCAGGCACTCGGGTTGTTTCCAGATTCTGGCTCTGGTGAATAGTGCTGTGATGAACATAGAAGTGCAGATGGCTTTTTCACAGTATGTTTTTGGGCCCCCAGGGTATATTTCCAGAAGTTGTATTGCTGGGTCATATGAAAGCTCAATTTTCAGCTTTTTGAGGAAGCTTGGGATATTTTAGAAATACTGCTTCCTGTCTATCACATTCTGATTTGACTGATGAGCTGTGTCGTGGGCATCAGGATTGCTAAAAGTCTTACAGATGAGTCTAATTTATGACCAAATAAGGAATTCTCCATAATAGGCACTTGCTTTAATAATTCTAGAAGCTAAAAATAACTTAAGCAACTTGAAATATACCTAAAAATAGCTATAAACATAGTACTCAAAGCCCATCTACCTTACTCCAAATTTACAGAGAAATTGTCAAAGCACAGAAACCATGATGTTCATAATATTCAGACTACCTGTAATAAAGGTGAAATTTTACAATGTCATAAAATCTGTTCTTTGTGAGAGGGAGAGAGCGTGAGAGAGAGAGAGAGGAGGAGGAAGAGTCACAAGCATATCAAAATGAAAGTAAGATTGCTGAAGTGCCTTGTATTTATAAGTAAAATAGTAGATGTGAAGAGCACAATTTGTGAGCAAATTAACACTTCACAACAGCTGCTCTTGGGAAGTCGTTGAGGATTCTTTTTATATTATGCTTCAAATTAGAACGTGATGAGAGGATTTTGAAGTGAACTTTGAGAATTCTTTGCCTTAGATTCCCACGCTTAAATCACTTTTTTTTCCCCTGCGCGTAAAACCCTTGTTAATTTGATGCAAAGCAGGCACTCTTAATTCCCGAGGGAAATGAGAAATTGGTGACTATCTTTCTCAGAGCATGACTGAGTGGTGAGGAGCTGACCCTATGCTGGACAGCAAGGGGTTTCTCCTTAGGTGGACCCCAAGACGTCAAGGCACATTAGCAGTGCGTCTGCAGCTTCTGTCTAGTTCAACCCTCCGGACCTCGTAAACCCGGGGACCTTTTCAGAAGAGCAATGTTATATAACCCTATCAAAGTATTACAAGACAAGCAATAGAAAGATTCTTCCTTTTGCTCCCCCTGAAAGCTTGAGCAAGTTTGTCGTGAAAATGGATGCATCACAAATTATGGTCAGTTTTTTTGCAGCAGAGACTGGAAGAGCAGCTACTTAAATACAATTCTATGTTGTCACTGTCACTGTCACTCCGTTGTTCATCGATTTGCTCGAACAGGCCAGTAGTGTGTCTCTATTGTGAGACTTGTTGTTACTGTTTTTGACATGTCGGATACACCACGGGTTGCTTGCTAGGCTCTGCTGTGCGGGCGAGATACGCTCAGTAGCTTTCTGGGCTCTCCAAGAGGGATGGAGGAATCAAACCCGGGTCAGCTGCGTGCAAGGCAAAACACCCTACCCTCTGTGCTATCGCTCCAGTCTGAATTCTATGTTATTAACTGTATTTGTTCTGCTGCATGCTGATACATTCTTGTACATTTTGCTTGTGAAATTATGAGACTAACAGGGTTATATGATGACATCTTCTGATGTTCTGGCTTTCAACTGAATTTTCTCTGAAACGTTTGGAAATGACAGGTGCCCTCATTAAAAATCTCTCCTAGCTTGCTCTTAGACACCTGGAAGCCATGTCAGAGCAGAGCGTCTCATTAATGGACAGCAGATGCCATAAGTGATTGGGTGTGAACAGACGGGTATTGGGACTCTGGAAGAACATGCAGTGGGGAGGGACGAATGAGTGGCTCTTATCTGCAGAGAAGGACAGTAGTCACTTCTCAACCTATACCATTGTCTCCTTTCTTTCCCATGATCTTTACCCACACAGCTTTAAAGTGCTTGAACTTATGGTAGTGATTGGTGGTAGGAGGAATAGCTATTATGTGCCTGTTATTTTTATATCTACCGTCCTACTGAACTCAAATGACCTGATGGAAGTAATTGTCATCACTTCCTCCAACCAAAGTCAGAGCCAGGTATCACCTGCATTCTCCATGTCTGAATTTATTTTGATAATGTTTTTAGTATCTATGTATCTCACTGGCCAGATGTTTCTTTTTCTTTCTTTTTTTCTTCTTTTTGGGTCACACCCAGCAATGCTCAGGGGTTACTCCTAGCTTGCACTCAGGAATTACTCCTGGCAGTGCTTGGGGGACCATATGGGATGCCAGGGATCGAACCCGGGTCGGCCGCGTGCAAGGCAAACGCCCTACCCGCTGTGCTATCGCTCCGGCCCCCAGATGTTTCTTGAGGGCAGAGATAATGCTACTCTTTGAACAGTTACTTTCTTTTGTTGCTATTTTTGATCCACACCTGGCAGTGCTCAGGGCATATTCCTGGCTCTTTCCTTAATGATCACTCCTAGTGGCTCTCACAGGAACATTTGAAATGCCTGAGATGGAACCTGGGTTGTCAGCATGCAAGGCAAACACCCGACTTGCTGTACTATTGTTCTGGCCCCTGAACAATTACTATTTATTATAAAATTTTGTCACTGTATCACTTTATCACTGTCATCCCATTGCTCATCGATTTGCTCGAGTGGGCATCAGTAACGTCTCCATTGTGAGACTTGTTACTGTTTTTGGCATATCGAAAATGCCATGGGTAGCTTGCCAGGCTCTGCCATGTGTGTGAGATACTCTCAGTAGCTTGCCGGGCTCTCCAAGTGGGGCAGAGGAATCGAACCCAGGTCAGTCGTGTGTAAGGCAGACGCCTTACCCCCTGTGCTATAGCTCCAGTAATTAGATATTTATTTATTTAAAATTAGTTATTAAGATTTACCAAAAACATACTGACCAAATAAATAAGTCTAAACCCCAGGAAATCCAAAGTAGTTTGTCCAAAGGTACACAGATTTATAAATTGGTCAACCTGACATATCTCAAACCTCAAAATGTAGGTATTAGGACTTTCCTGGTAAAATGGTCTGATTATTAATAAAGATGAAATCTAGGGCTATCAGAGATAGTACAGTGGGTAGGGTACTTGCTTGCATGAAGGGTTGGATCCATGATATCCCATATGGTTTCTCAAGCCCCTCAGAATTAATCCCTGAGCTCAAAACCAAAAGTAAACTCTGATCACTGCCAGGTGTGTTCCCCACCCACCAAAAAAAAATGTTTAAAAGATAAAATCTAAAATTTCATGTCACTGTAAATTATTTTGACTTGTTATTGAATGGAATTTCCAGGCTTTGTCCTCTAACTATAGATTTTAAATGAAGTTGTGACCTGGTTTGATAGTTATAGAGCTATGAGTTTGAATGACTCCCAGATTATAAAAGAGAAGTAAGATTTCTCATTCAGTGCTTTGGCTTATCTCTAAAAGGAAATCCTTACTCTCAAACTTAATGGAGAAACTTCATAAGAAGTAAAAATGTCATGTCTAAATTTAAATATAAAAATATAATAAATGATGTTCATAGCATTGCATATACTGTCACTATATTGTGACTTTGTTACTTCAAGTCTTTCAAAATTATGTCTATACCAAAATATAGATAAAAGACCAGTGTTAAAGTTCAAGAAGTATAAAGAAATAAGCATATTTTCATAGTCCAGATATAATGCTAGGGGGAACTGGCCAAGATGTCTGAAGCCACTACATGGATTTGCTTCTGATTGGCAAATATATGAAGATAGAGCATATATGTTCAATTACACTAGCGCCAAAATATCAGTGCTACTACGTGCAAGGCATTGTTAGGCTAGTATGTATTTTATGTATTTTGAATGTGAATTTTCTAGGTATCTTCTATTATCTATTATATTTCCCCAGTGTAGACATAGATGTTAGAATCTTTTATATAGATTTATGCCTTTTTTGCATGATGGAAGCAAACTTATTATTTTTGAATTGCATATATCACATGTAATTAAGATTAAAGTTATAATGGGAAAAACACAACCTAGAAATAATTTTTATTATAGAACATGCAGAATTAAGCAGTACAAGATTATGAGAGACAGAGTTAGGAAGATTCATAGCTTTTCAGCTGCTGTACTCCTTATTTTATTAGAACGAAAGGAACTAGAAAATAAGAAAAATTGAAGCTGCTCCAGCCAAACTGATGTGGGTAATCAAAGCCATGTACTTTTGGTTGAAATGTCAAAATGACAGGATTGTTGAAATTCCATCTATAAAGCATTTAAATGCAGATGGGCTGTCCTTTATAGAATTCGGGGTGGACATTCACTGTCACTGTCATTCTGTTGCTCATTGATTTGCTCGAGCAGGCACCAGTAATGTCTCTCATTGAGAGATTTATTGTTACTGTTTTTGGCATATCCAATATGCCATGGGGAGCTTGCCGAGCTCCCCGAGAGGGGCGGAGGAATGGAACACAGGTCGGCCACATGAAAGGCGAACGCCCTATCGCTGTGCTATCGCTCCAGCCCAAGGGTGGACATTATAGAGGTTATTAGCTAAAGGGGGTGGTAGCAGCAACCCAATAGCACATGGAAAGCAGAGTGTACAAAAGGAGGGAGGATCAATGGAATATAAGGGTGTTCAGGGAGAGGGGAAACAATTGACACTGAAATTTTGAGACTGTGATGGAGGACTGGAGCGATAGCACAGCAGGTAGGGTGTTTGCCCTGCACACGGCTGAACCAGGTCCGATTCCTCCATCCCTCTCGGGGAGCTGACAAGCTACCGAGAGTATCCCGCCCTCTTGACAGAGCCTGGCAAGCTCCCCATGGCGTATTTGATATGCCAAAATCAGTAACAACAAGTCTCACAATGGAGACGTTACTGTTGCCTGCTCGAACAAATCGATGAGCAACGGGATGACAGTGATACTGTGATACTTTATTTTATTTTGCATACCTTCTTTGGAGAAGTTTGTATTTAGAATCTTTGCCTTTTAAAAAATTGGATGGCTTACTTTTGTGTTTTTATTTTATTTATTTATTTTGATTTTTGGGGCCACACCTGGCAATACTGAGGGGTTATGCCTAGATTTAAACTGAGGAATTACTCCTGGTGGTGCTCAGGGGGCTATATGAAATTCCAAGGATCAAGTTTGGGTTGACCGCCTGCAAGGCAAATGCCCTACTGGCTATACTATGGCTTTGCCTCCTGCTTACTTTCATGTTTTTAAATTGTGCGTGTTCTTTAAAAATTTTAAATATTTATCCCCCTTAAGTACATTTTGTGTATATTTCAAAATTGTTAGCTTGCCTTTTTTGTGTGCCTGTGGTAGTATATTTTGCTGCTTTTGAATTTTATGTAGTCATGTGTTTGTTATGCTTTTGTTTCCTTTGCTACTATAGTTTTCAAATATATCTCTGCTATTGAGATCCTGAAGAGTCTCACTCGGGTTGCTTTACATGTTTTTTGTGATTTTATTTCTAATATGCCAAAACACAGTAACAACAAGTCTCGCTTGGAGCTGGTGCCCGCTCGAGCTAATCGATGAGCAATGGGATAACAGTGATACACTGAAGGTGATTTCTAGTATTCAAATATATCTTGAACTTTGTTTATTTGGTTTTTGGGCACACTGACAGTGCCAGGGCTTACTTCTCCCTCTGTGCTCAAAGATTACTCCTGGCAGGATTCAGTGGACCATATTTCATGCTGTGGATCAAAACTGGGTAAGCCACATGCAAGTCAAATACCTTACCCACTGTACTATATCTCTGACCCATATTTTGATTTAATTTCATGTATGGTATTAAATAGTGATAGTCTCTCTTCTCTCTGTCTCTCTCTTATAATGTGGATATCTAGTTTTCTCACAGTACTTGGTACTGTAATTTAAAATTAAGGAGCACAATGTCTCCATTTTTCTTATTTTATCAAAGAATTGTCTTAGCTGTTTGGGATCTTTTGTAATTTCATATAAATTTTAGAATTATTTATTCATTCCCTTGAGAACCAATTTTTTATGAGTTGCATTGGGTTTATTGATTGTTTTAGGTAAAGTGATCGTTTTAATAATGTTCTTACTAATCCATGAACATGGATATATTTACATTTCTTTGTATATACTTTTATCTCTTTTAATAATATTCTATAGCATTCATTGTATTGGTTTTTAAATCCACTATTAAGTTTGCTTGTAGGTATTTCATTTTTGATACAATTGAAAATGAAATATTTTCTTAATTTCTCTCTCCTGGTCATTATTTATATACAGAAATTCAACAGATTTGTGTATTTCTTTATTGAACTAATGCATATTATTTATTTTTTGTGGAGTCTATCAATTTCTTTGTATATTATGTCCTCTGAAAATAGCTCTTTTGTAATTGAACACTTTTTTATTTCTTGATGAACTGATTTGATTAGGATTTCCAACAGTATGTTAAAAAGTAGAGCGTGGATATTTTTATCTAATTCCATATACTAAGAGAAAAAACTTTCTTTTTTCACACTTATCTGTTTCACTAAAGAGCATGATTACAGCTGTGGTATTATCATATGTGACCTTATATTATGCTGAGGTATGTTCCTTCTATTTTATATTTGTTAAACAATTTTTAATCACAAATTCATATCAGATTTTGTCAAATGTTTTTTCAGCCTCTATAAGTACGATTATTTGATGTCCATCATTCTCATTATTGATGTTGTATTTTGTGTTAGTTGACTTGCATGTGTTGAACCATTCTGCATCATTGTGATGAATTATAGTTGATTATGATGGATGAGTCTCTTGATATGCTGTTGCCTTTAATTTGCCAACATTTTATTGCTAATTTTTGCATTCGTATTTATGAGGAATATTTGTCAGACTTCATTTTTTTGTGTTGCCTTTTTCTGATTTGGGGGAATAGAGTGATATTGGCCTCAGTAATTGTTTGGGGAAATGATTTTGCCTCTGGTTTTGGAAGAAATTGAGAAGCATGGATATCAAGGCATCCCTGTAAGTTTTAAATAATTCATTGATGAAATTGTCAGACCCTAGGATTCATCATTGCAGAGTGGATTATTTATATTTTTGTTTTTATTACTGGTCTGTTTAGGATATCATTCTCTTGTCTCAGTTTTGGGAGGTTGAATGATTAAAATGATTTGCCCATTGCTTCTAGGTCACCTTTTGGTATAGTCACCTTGTCATGCTCAAGGCCAAAATGGGTTTGATTCCCAGCACCTCATATGAAGTGACACTCAAGCACAGTTGGTTGTGCTCCTACCCAAACAGAACACAGTTGGGTATGCCCTCCTGCACAACCCCTACCCCCGCCCCCAGAAAAACAGGTGCTTAGGAAATATAGTCCTGGTGGTCTTCAGAACCACAATACTGAGGAAATGTGGTTCTAAAGTAGAAGTGTGGGGACAGTGGTTGGACTATTGGGGTGACTATGCTAGGTCCCAAACACCACCAGATCCAAGCATCAAACCTGGTGAGTCTTCACTCCTGGGTCTAACATTGTGGGGAGTAGTTCTGCATCCTTCTGAGAGCTTCTGGGAGTAACTGCCCTATAAAAATGTATCGTCAGAAATCCTCACATGATAAACTGATGTGTTGAATGAACGCTGTAGTTGATTTTTATTAATAGAGGAAATTTTCCTATTGATATATGTTCTTTCAAGCGCTGAGATCATAGTGCCATTTTAAAAATGTTTGGTAGACTTTCCACAATGGCTACATTAAATTATATTCACAGTAATTGGGTTCCCTTCTCTCCTCATCCTTTCCAGCACTTGTTTCTTGTCTTTGGGATTTAATTTTATTTTTTTAATTTTTTTTTTGCTTTTTGGGTCACACCCAGCGATGCTCAGGGGTTACTCCTGGCTTTGCACTCAGGAATTACCCCTGGCAGTGCTTGGGGGACCATATGGGATGCCGGGGATCGAACCCAGGTCAGCCGCGTGCAAGGCAAACGCCCTACCCACTGTGCTATCGCTCCGGCCATCTTTGGGATTTTAGCCATTATCGCAGGGATGAGATATCTCAGTACTGCTTTGATACACTTTTCCCTTATAAAAAAAAAGATGATAAATATTTTTTATGTTCCTGTTGGCCATCTGTGTCTTTTTTATAAGAATGCATATTAAAATGTCTGCCCATTTTTCAGTTATTGTGCATTCTCTACCTTGTTTGAAGCTTTATTAACTTTTCTTTCATAGTGTACTATTTAAGCAAAGCTCTCTTAATAAAAGATCAATTTGAAAAATATATAACCTTGGGACTGGAGTGATAGCACAGCGGGTAGGGCGTTTGCCTTGCACGCGGCCGACCCGGGTTCGATTCCCAGCATCCCATATGGTCCTCTGAGCACTGCCAGGGGTGATTCCTGAGTGCAGAGCCAGGAATAACCCCTGTGCATTGCCAGGTGTGACCCAAAAAGCAAAATATATATATATATATATATATATATATATATATATATAAAACCTTTTATTTTAGATTTTTATGAACATGTAATGTGAAGTATGGATCTAGTCCGGAAAAGGATCAGATTATGAGTTGAGCAGTAACTAACAACCAACATATCTTAGATACTAAAGTAGATTATTTGAGGGTATAATTTTTTCATTTCTCATTTTAATAACCAGATTTACATGTTTATTCCAATTAGTTCTAGCATGAAATTAAGCTATTAATGTGAAAAATTACATTTCTTTTTTTTTTTAATTGAGTCACTACGAGATATACAGTTACAAAGCTGTTCGTGGTTGGATTTCAGTCATACAATGATCCAACCGTCATCCATCCCTCCACCAGTGTCCATTTCCCACCACCAGTGATTCGTTTCCCTCCCGCCACCCTGCCTCTCCTAGCCTGTTCCTATGGCTCCATGGCAGACACTTTCCTTCTCTCTGTCTGTCTCTGTCTCTGTCTCTCTCTCACTTTCTCCCTCTCTCTCTCTCTGTCTCATTACTTCTGGGCACTATGGTCTGCAACATATACTGAGAGGTTATCATATTTGTTCCTTTACCTACGTTCAGCATGTAGTTGCTAGGAAATTTATATTTCTTAATCAGTCAAAATACTGGGCATTGTAAGGTCCTACCTAGAAAACAGATCTTAGAAAAATATTAGAGACTTATGATTACTCTTGAAATGTGATCATCTAAACTGTCATGAAGAAATAAAGAAAAACATTAATAATGATGAAGAAGAAGTAAAATGGGATAGATTTTATTGATAGTCAGATGAATTTATTGTTAGATGAATTTTCTCAACCTCTTTAGCCAACTTCATATCCTCGCATTTTCCTGAACTTTCTTTTCCATTTTTCCTCTACTTTTATTGAGACTTTATTGATACATAACATAGGCAGGCTTACTGTGAACAACATAATAATTTAATACATGTATTGCAAAAAAAGAAAAAATAGGGTAGTTAGAACCTCTATCTACTACGTTTTGTGTGTGACAATAACATTTGAGATCTATAAATAACTCTCAGATATTTCACTGGAGAAAGTAAGGGACATCAAAATGGCCTGGGAGAGGAGAGCACAGGGGGTAGGACGCATGCCTTGTATGTGGACCTCAGGCATCAGAGAACCCAAGAAGTACCACATCTTTGGACACCACTGTTCAATTGTCCAGCCCATCTGATCTGGAGTTCCTGGGAGTGGTCTCCAGGTCTCATGCGTAACACTTGGGGGGCTGACTTCAGTCCTACCCCTCAAAGGAAAAGTACAAGAATTAAAGCATCAAACAAAAAACTGAAAGGTCTGGGGAAATAATACAGAGGGTGCGGCACTTGTCTTGCACACAAATGACCCAGGTTCAATACCTGGCATCACATGCTCTCCCAGGCTCCACTAGGGTGATCCCTTTGCAAAGAGCGAGGACTGAGCTCTGAGCACTCCCAGAAATGGCCTAAAATAAATACAAACAACATTCATAAACTTATGGACAACTCTTCAGTAATTATTTTCTATTTGTAATCCTTTTTTTCTTTTTCAATTCTGTTTTTATAATCAAACTTTAGGAATAGTATTAGGTTCATGCTCTGGTGTTTTCTGCAAAGTCTATCTCGCTAATATCACATAATTATAAGTCTTTTGATGGATTAGGGAATATAATTCCCCACACGGATAGCTTTAATGAGAATATCAGACAAATTAATGTATAAGTCATTCTATGAGAAATAGAAGAGGAAGCACATATTGAAGGCTACTAATTTGATAAATAGTTTTATGGATTATCTTTGAGTCAATTGATTTTTGGTATGATCACCATCTCTACAAATGTCTGGCTTCTTTCAAATATGTAATTTGATGCTTAAAACTTTATTTCCAGTTTCTGTGCTTGGGCAGCCACACATGAGCGTGTCTGATTGTGTGTGTGTGTGTTGTATTCCGTTCCCTCTCCTATTTCTTAGTGGACTAATTGTTCTTAGCAGAGACCTTAGCAAATGTCTTGGCCATATTCAGAAGCAGAAAAATCTTTTTTAAATCATTTTTACTAGTTTTTTGTTTATTTTTTATTTTGTAAATTGGTTCACAATATTTGATTACATTTAATATCCAAACACCCATCCCACCACCGTGAGACCTTCCCACCACCGAATTCGGGATGCTTCTATCCCAAGCCCCAAGCCCTGTCCCAAAACACAACTGAAATAATATATTTCATAGTGTCTGTTATAAAGAACTGCTGAACATGCTTACAAAAAAAGTGTTCGCATAGGAAACAGTGTGAAAATTATTCTATTTTGACAGGAGCCATTAAGACCTTCTATAGGATATCACTAATATGTTTTAAAGTTTGGGTGATGTGAGTTTTGGTATATATATATCTGAAAATATGTATATATGCACATATATATATATTTTCCTCTAGGATTTGTTGCCTACTGTCTGAACCCCATCAAATATGGTGTGGTAATTATGGAGAATGGGTAGGGAGTGTCTCGTTCATACGTGAGGCTCTGCACAAGCATGTGGGAGCTGCCTTGAGCATGGGTGCGGTTGGGTTGTGGAGTTTTTTGGCTGCCGGAGCTGGGTTCCTTGGGGAGGGGAGGACTCTCACCCCCCCCCACCTCTGGGGTGCCCTGTGTGAAACAGCCTGGTGCAGAGTCCGGTGGCATGGTTTTGGGGGCCTCATCTTATGCTACCTTTCGGGAGGAGCGGCCTTGGCATCTTGTGGTGTCCAATTACGAGATTATCTGATGCCGCCTGGAGGTGGCCTATGGACAGCGTGACCCCTGGGTCACTGGAGACTCAAAAAAAATTTTTTTTTGTAAGATGCTGACTGTTCCATTTCACTATGGTAGAGTTCATCAAGAACCTGCCTGAAAAAAAAGAGCACTTCATTATCAAAGAGAAGAGAGAAGATTGGACCAAATGCCCAGATTTTTGGTGTCTCTGTCTTGAGACAGAAAACGGCAGTAGAGAGGTGAGCTCTGGATATAGTTCATTTATTGCTTTGCTGAGACCAACCACTTTCTCTTGTCTTCTTTTATAAGAAACATCCTAAGGGAACCACAGATCAACATTCCCCTGCTATTTTTGTTACGCGATTAAATTCAGACTATCTGGATGACAAGTTATCTACACCGGCGAAGAAATCATAATAGGGAATATTCATTCTCTGTTTCATTCTATTTCATTTCTTGATATTTCCCGCACTGACTAAAGGAGGTCAGAAGGCTGCTTTCACTGTCCTAATTCCAAACCGACAGAAGGGAGGTTATGTTTTAATCACGAAGGACTTTGCAGCGAAAGCTTTGAAAACACAAGTTAGATTCACCAGCAGAGGGCAACCACTGCCCAGGAGAAAAGCTCAGATAAGCGTTACCATTTATATTGGCAAATGCCCTCTCTTCTGTGTGCAAGAATGCACATACTTAATTATTTTGTGGGCCTTTTTTTTTTTTTAAAGATTCCAATTTAAATCACAGATCCAGTGCTCAATAAAAACCATCATCCACTGTTGACTTCAATAAAATTTTATCCAGCCTTGGGTAGAAATGCTTTCTCCTTGGTGGAGACGGCAGGGATGACAAATTAAATCTAACCTGGGGCTGGAGCAATAGCACAGCAGGTAAGGCACTGCCTTGTATGCAACAGACCTGGGCTTAATCCCCAGAATATATAGCCCTCCTGAGGACAAGGGGAGTGACCTCTCAGTGCAGAGCCAGGAGTAAATTCTGAGCATCTGCAGATGTGGCCTGAAAGCCAAAAATAAATAAAAATAAATATAATCTGCTTGAACCCCTGGGAGCTGTTTAACCTGAAGCAAATTTCATGAGTTCTCAGGGTTTCATTTTCTTTTTTTCATTTTTTTTTTTTTTTTTGCTCTTTGGGTCACACCCGGCGATGCACAGGGATTACTCCTGGTTCTACACTCAGGAATTACTCCTGGCGGTGCTCAGGGATGGGATGCTGGAATTCAAACCCAGGTCGGCTGCGTGCAAGGCAAACGCCCTACCCGCTGTGCTATCTCTCCAGCCCCAGGGTTTCATTTTCTTTATGAGTGCACTATGCATGAAAACTTACCTGTATCTCTGCTTTCTTGAGAGAGTGTGTAAGCTAATCCCTGCGAACGATTTGCACTCTCAGTCACACAGTGAAGGTTGGGTCTTCAATAGATATCGCTAGCGGGGAGCACAAATTCTGGGGTAGACACACCAAACATAGTAAAACAGAGCTGTGGAACTATGAGCAGTAGGTAGGGCACATGGCCAGCATTTCCAAGCACTGTAGCACTGTCATGTCATTGTCATCCCATTGCTCATTGATTTGCTCGAGCAGGCACCAGGAACATCTCCATTGTGAGACTTGCTGTTTTGTTTTTGGCATATCAGATAAGCCACAGGGAGCTTGCCAGGCTCTGCCATGCGGGCGGGATATTCTCGGTAGCTTCTTGGGCTCTCCAAGAGGGACAGAGGAATCAAATCTGGGTCGGCCGTGTGCAAGGGAAACGCCCTACCCATTGAGCACTTCCAGGATCTAGTTTAATTCTAAGCATCTTACCACCAAGCAGTTTGATGCGGCCCTGGAGGTGTCTGAGCATAGGTGGAGGGACCCAGTTGCCCTCCCAGCAACACTTGGCTAAGCACCTAACCACTGACCCTCTCGGTCTGGGCTCAGTAGCACTGGGAGAGCCCAGCCTCCTGACCACTGCTAAGAAGGTCCTTATGGAAAAGAGATATAATACCCATTGGAGAATCCCTCTTAAGAGTGGATCTGGAGAGACGTGTTACAGGATGAGCCAGCAGAAGTCAAGGACAGGAGAGATGTCGCAGGAAATCTAATGCATATTCAGTTCACGGGGTGACTTCAGGATTTTAGGACCAGTGACTAGTGTTCACAGTTCACAAAGCTAAGATGACGAAGAAATTGTCCGGAGAATTAAGTGCAGCACATGGAAACAGACATAAAACAGGCTAGATGCTTTTATTCTGGGAAGATAATTTACTGCCAAGCAATTGTGTCAGGACAAGGGATTTTCTGCCTCTGTTTGAGCCCAAGTTCTTTCTGGCAGGATTTAGGGAAGAACATAGCTTTTGGAGTTTGGCAGAGCACAAATAAGCCCATCTGTTCTGTAAGGAAACAGACTTCACTGACTGCTCTTTTACGGTTTGGAAGCTCGATGGATGAAATATGCAAGCTTGGAGGAGCAGAAGTGGTTTACACTTGTAGGAAATGAAGTCAGAAAAGAACCAACATGTTTATGGAGTAGAATAACTGCCCAGACATACCACAGGAAAGTCTTCTCTCCTTCTTCCTTCACTGTACATCCCTGGGGCCACTAAATCAAAGAGCTTGATAAAAAGAGTTTGGAAGCAAATGTGCAGTTTTATAGGGACATTCATCTTGCTGAAAAGAATCAATAGTGTGGATCCGTCTTTCTAAATCGTGAACACTCTGTGGAAGCAATATTTTAAGTCTAAGCATTGCATTTAGCACACACCCTCTATATTTTTATGAGTGTTTATTTACAACTTTCTTTTCTATAGAGCTGTCTCTCTATGGATTTGTAAAAATAGGAAAAAGTACCTGTTTTCATATAATTGGTGACTATCCCATTTGTCTCTTCACTTGGAGGACATGTCAAGCATTTCAATCAGGTAAAATAAGTTCTGAACCGATGCTCAGATAACTGTCTGAGGTAATGTCACTGTCATCCCGTTGCTCATCACTTTGCTCGAGCGGGCATCAGTAACATCTTCATCATGAGACTTGTTGTTACTGTTTTTTGGCATATTTAATATGCCATGGGGAGCTTGCCAGGGTCTGCTGTGCAGGTGGGATACTCTCGGTAGCTTGCCGGGCTCTCCAAGGGGGCAGAAGAATTGGAACCTCGATCCCGGGTCGGCTGTGTGCAAGGCAAATGTTGTATCCACTGTGCTATTACTCCAGCCCAACCTTCTGAGGTACACATCTAAATGAAACAGGTCTGTACACCAAAAATCTATTACGTTAAACCCAAACTTCATTTCCATCACAAAAAGCTGAGCTCTTCTAAAAACCCCAAATTGTGCTTTTGAAATAGCAGCCTCATTAGAATCAGCTCTAGGTAAATGGACTAGTGACAAGCAAAAGGCTAACCCTTTGGGGATTCAGCTGATGTCACTGTGATTCAGGGTGGTAGTGGCAAGCAAAGTCATGCTGTCAGCTGCAATCATATCTTAATATGTGATGCTAGGAGGATTTCTGAGTTACCAGGTTTGCAGCACCTAGGAAACGATTTTTTTCTCTCAATAGTGGAGGTTTATTTGTCATTTAATGCCATTGTGGTAACACATGGCAACATTATTCTAAGTTGAAGATTATGTAATGGCATAATGAAGATTATGAAGTTAGTTATGGCTCCAACAGCCAGAAAATCCATGTCTCATAGGGATGGTTTTTGTCTTAAGATTGAGATCGGTTTTGGGGAGGGAGTTAGTATAGTGGGTAGGGTGTTTTCCTTGAATACGGCTAACCTGGGTTTGATCCCTGGTACCCCTTTGGGGTCCCTGAATATCCGCCGGAAGTGATACCTGAGTGCAGAGACAGGAATAAGCCACAAGCACAGCCAGGTTTAGAGACAAAACAAAAAACAAAAACAAGTGAGATATCTTTGACTACCTCTGACTCTAGATGCATATATTTTAAGCCAGAATACATAATTCCACAATAATAATATTTATATACTTTCCCCCATCATACTAATTAACTAGCATTAAATAGTATAATTTGAATACTTAGAAATATTATGAATATATATTCTCATACAGATAATGTGGTCCAAAATAAATGGGTTCTTTTATAATGTGATTATTAGACACATGATGTAAACATTTAAGCACTTATTTATTAAGTAAAATGTTAATTTGTAAAAATTTTTACAAAGTAGGCAAATTACTATAATGAGCCCCAATGTGCCTGTCAATGGGATACAATGATTCCCAATGATAAATTGTTTACTTTTAGCAATCTTACATGTATTCCTTATTCATCTCTCTCAATTTGAGTAACTCATATTTTACCTTTAAGTATATCAGGATACATCTTTAGAACAATTTAACTATTTTTAAATACAACCTAAACTAGCAACAATTCTGGAATATTATTAAGTATTCAGTTGAATATTTGAATTTCCAGTCACTTTACAAAAATTTCTTTATTCACTTCCTCTTTTTTTACTTTTCCTTTGCTCATTTAATCAGAAATCAAGTCATATTAAATATTGCATTCATTACTATGACTTTTAAATATGCTTTAGTTTATAGATTCACACTTTTTCTTCCATTTTTATTGTGGCACCTTGATTTACAATATTTTCAATGATAGAGTTGTATGTGCACAAACTCTCAAGACTCATCTCTTCTTCTCTTCATTTTCCTGTATTCTCTCTCTCTTGCTCTCTCTCCTTCCTCTCACTAACTTTCTTACTCCCCATCCTCTGATGTTTAGTTGCTGAAGAGTTACTAGTTTTTGTTACTAGTCTGATAATTTAAACACTCTGGATTTTGTTGTCTGGATAGATCCCAAAGACACAGTAAAGACAACACATAACTTCTATTTTCTATAAGCAGCAGTTGAATGTTGCAGATATTAAATTAGTCTATGTTCAATTTTCTAACATTCTAATTTCTTTAGTAGAACTGTATCATAGGTAGTTGTATGTAGTATTCCCTAAGAAGGCACTAGATACCAGATGTGTTTTGTGTGTGTGTGACTAACAATTCTTGATTCTCAGTGCCACCAGTTTTTTATGATAATGTTACCCATTTGTTTTGGATATCTGATATTTTGTCATCATATATTCAAAAAAGACTGTCACTTGAGTTTTGCATAATTAAAGTGTTTTGTACTTTTTGATTTTTGAATGCCACTCTGAATATAAAATTAATGGATCAGATTTTCTTTCCTTATGTATTGTAATTTTGTTGCTTGATTACTTTCAAACATAAAATCTAGTCAATAGGTCTGAAAAAATTATTATTATTTTCCTTTAAAATTATCTTTTTTTTTCTTTTTGTGTCACACCTGGTGATGCAAAGGGCTTACTCCTGGCTCTGAACTCAGGAATTACTCCTGGCAGTGCTCAGGAGATCATATGGGATGCTGGGGATCGAACCCGGGTTGGTCTTATGCAAGGCAAACGCCCTACCCACTATGCTATCATTCCAGCCCCAATATTTTGATATAGAGAAACAAATTAATAGAATATGCACTCGTATTGATCATTTCAGTTGATTTTCCTGGACATGCAGTATACTTTCAAATAAAATCTATTCATTATTTTTTTAAGTTTTAAAAAACTTTCCTGGAAATTAAGCATTAACTCTTCAAAAGAAAAAAAAATCACTTTCAGTATCTTCTAGTATATAAATGTTTTCTTACCTCACTTTTGTGATTTTATTTTTATTTTGGCTATTTTCCATATTTATAGTTTTATAAAGCTATACTCTTGTGGCCAGAGAGATGGTACACTGGGTGCTTGCCCTGTATGCGACTGAACCGGGTCCAACCCCTGGTGCCCGAGATGGTCGTAGAGCCCCACCTGGAGTGACTGTAGTGAACCATGAGCACAGAGCCAGGATTAAATACTGTACACCACTAGGTGTGACCCAAAAAGTGAAAAACAGAACATCAACAAAAAAAACTCATGGCACTTATTTTGTCCAGAGAGGTAGCCCAGAAGTTAAGGTAAATGCCTTGTAAGCATCCAACTTCACTTTGATATCCAGCACCAAATGTTCCCTAAGCAATGTTGGTATTCCCCTGGAGACCTCTAGTACCAATAGGTGTGGTCCAAGAAATCCCTTGTACCACGGGGTCTGAGCAATACTGCGTCCTCTGAACTTGCATGAACTGCTGGTCCAATTAGATGAGAACTGTTGTGATAATCTCCTGAACACTACGTGGGAGACACCTCAACCCCAATTTATTTTTATTATCTTACTCTTTGTACTTCTGTTCTCTTAAGGCAATGCAATTCTGTTTATAATCTCCATTCTTTTGTTCATAGAAATATTTTGCTATGACTTCCAAGTCATTTTGAGTCCTCTAATATTATTTATGATTTTTCTCTTCCAATTTATTATTCTTTTATTTATAGATTCCATTTTTCTAAATTTACATTAGCCATTTGCATTATGAAGCTAATTACTTCCTTAATTAATGTTCCCCCCACCCCTTCAGTTAATTTTGCCCAGGAGGCCCAGAGTCAACTCCCAGGCCAAGGGTCAGTGCTCAGGCTGAGATACAATACAGCTTTGGGGACTTGGGGACAGTAGGGTGATACATGGTGGTGTTTAGAAGAGCCTTAGGTGCCATGGATTGAGCTCAAGGCTTGTAAATGTAAGGCATGTGCCTAAACTTTCTTTTTAAGCAATATAACTTGTGTCCGTGTCTTCCCATGTCCACATGTAAGTGGGGACCACATTAGATCCTTCTGAAGAGACGCTGTTCTGTTTTCTATATGTTTGTTTGTTTACTTGTTTTTATTCAGGTAACATCTTTGTATGGAATTTGAATATGTTTCCTGCTCCTCCCTTCAAAAGATTTGTTTCAGAAATTCCTCTTTTGAAAATTTGTTTTGAGGACAATAGATTCTTGCGATTATACTGTGTGGAAGTGTGCAGTTGCTGCTCTCAGATGACTCTGTGATTTCTAGTGAACTCCTATATTTATGTTGGGTTCTCCTGTTCTCAAGTTTTATCCATTTCCTATTGTTTCTGTCCAATTCCACTTACACAAAAGCTGTTACAGAAAGGTCTTATAGCTTATTATGTTTCGTGTAAGACTCTGCTAACAATTTTCTGTTTACTAATTGGATGTAGGGTTTGGATTTTGCTATTCTAGTTCATCTCTCTAGTTGAAAGTGGCAATTCCTTGAATTGATTTTATTTAATTTTGGGGGGAGGGATACCCCTTCCTAGCAGTGTTACTCTGGTTCTGTGCGTAAAGGTTGTTCCTTGGGGGGCTGGAGCGATAGCACACCAGGAGTAATTCCTGAGTGCATGAGCCAGGAGTAACCCCAGTGTGTCACCAGGTGTGGCCCAAAAAGAAAAAAAAATTAAGGTTGTTCCTTGTGGTTTTAAAGGAAGCAGGAGGTAGTTGGTGATGAAATTCAGACAGCCTCACCCCTCCAGGCAAAGTACCCCATATCTTCCATGTTCTCACTATTTTTACCTATATGCAACTTTAAGTTTGAAAAAGCTTAGGTCAGAGAGATGGTACAGTGGATAGGGCATCTACTTTGCATATCTCTCACCCAAGTTTGATCTCTAGTACCATATCTAGTCCCTTGAGCCTGCCAGCAGTAAGCCCTGAGCACCACCGGGTGTGGCCCCGAAACAAAACCAAACCAAAGAACAAGCAAATACAAGAATGAGAGATTTTCAAAATTTATTAAAGGAAACTGTGGGCAGAATCTTAAAATTTTTTAGGAACTAGGTCTCACTGGTACTTAGCAAGGGGATGACTAATCCTAATGAACATAGTAAGGGAAGTAGGTAGATCCTAGAATTGAATGGGAACAGGAAGTCTCATGAGGTAGGTTAATATTGAAATTGTATGGGAGAAGCTTACAAAATAAAAGTCTATCAACAATCAGTAGACCTTGGAGGCTGTTGATAAATACTGAGAAATAGCAGAAATGATGTTGATATTTCTGGGTCTCAGAAATTCCCATTTTTCATAAGAAAAGATTTAATACTTTTTATATAGAAATTGGAGTTGGATGAGGATCCACGTTTCTTATCGTATTTGCTTTTGTCTTTTAGTAAGAACTTTTTTAAAAGCAAGAATAAAGAAAACATTAACGTGCAAAGAACACAATTTGTTTTGTTTTTTAATTTTAATTTTTTTGGTTTTGGGCCACATCTGGCAATGCTCAGATTTTGTAATGATTAAGGCTATTGATTACTATGCGCTCAGAAATCACTCCTGGTAGTGCTCAGGGGACTGTATGGGATGCTGGGGATTGAATCCGGATTGTTGGCGTGCAAGGCAAGCTCCTTACCTCTGTACTATTGCTCAGGCCCCCAATTTGTTTTATTTTTGCATGAGGATCATGTTAAAACTTTAGTGTTTTGGGTTTTTTTGGGGGGGGTTGTCAGAAGCTGGGAGGAGGGTTAGCATCGCAACTGGTGGTGCTTAGGGATCACTCCTGGCTCTGTGATCAGGAATCACTCCGGGTGGTACACACTCCCGAGGGACTGAATATGGTTTGGGGAATCAAACTGAACAAGCACTTTAACCCTCTACTATCTTTTTCAAGTTTTGATCCAATTGCAAAGAGCAACTCACGTTTCCCTCGCCCAGCCATTTTACTTTCTGTCTCTATGAGAATGCCTAATGTACATTCCTTACACGAGTGGAATATTACGCCATCCATCTCTGTGACTGGTTTATTTCATTCAGCATAATGTCTATTAGGTTCTTCCAAGTCATAGCAAGTGGCAGGATTTCCTGTTTTAGATACCGAATGATATTCAATTATACGGGCTGGAGCGATAGCACAGCGGGGAGAGCGTTTGCCTTGCACGCGGCTGATCCGGGTTCGGTTCCTCCACCCCCCTCGGAGAACCCGGCAAGCTACCAAGAGTATGTCACCTGCCCGGCAGAGTCTCGCAAGCTACCTGTAGTGTATTCGATATGTCAGAAACAGTAACAAGTCTCACAATGGAGATGTTACTGGGGCCCAATCGAGCAAATTGATGAGGAAAGGGATGACAGTGATACAGTGACTTGATTGTATGACATGCTACTTTCTTTATCTCTTGCTCAATGATAGGCATCTGAGACATTTTGGTAACTTTCACTTCTCTGTTACTGAGTAATGCTGCAATGAACGTGCATATAAATATCTCTTTTTATATCCTGCTATCGATTCTTTTGGTTATATATCCAGAAGGAGGATTGCTAAACTGAGTAATAATTCTATATTTAATTTTTTGAAGAAACTCCAAACTGTTTTCTATAGCAGCTGTACCATTTTACAATCCCACCAAGAGTGCGGCCTTCTAGGTTCAATTCCTCTATCCCTCTCAGAGAGCCCGGCAAGCTCCCCATGGTGTATTCAATATGCCAAAACCAGTAACAACAAGTCTCATGATGGAAACGCTACTGGTGCCCGCTCGAGCAAATCAATGAACAACAGGATGACAGTGATACAGTGACAATATTCCAGATATGAGTTCCTTATCAGATTAAGGCACATAGGCTAATGGGATAGAAAACTCAGAAATAAACGTTTACAAATTAGGTACAACAATCTTTGAAGAGAGTGTTAAGAGCACATTATGGGGAAAACAACTGTTTATTTAACAAATGATGCTGGGAAAACTATATATACACTTGTTACAAAATTTTGAAGTTCTTTACCTTACATCATATGCAAAATTAACTCTCAGAATATATTGAGTAAGCATGAGAACTAAAAATGCAGCACTCCTAGTAAAAAGCAAAGGTGGGAACATTCATGGCTTTGATTTAGCAATGAATAAATCTGACACTAAAATCATAGGCTATTAAAACAAAATTATATAGCAACAAGACTACATTAAACTTAAAAAACTTTTGCATATAAACGGAAGCAATCAATATAAGGAAATGTGACTTACAGGATGGAAGAAAATATTTGCAAGTAGCAAAAATTTTTAAATTTAATGCAGGATAATTTATTAGAAAAACTCCACTATTGGAATCTTGTGTATAATACAAAGGAGTTGCAAGGCTATATAATGATAAGTTTTAAATATAATCTTTCTTTAGAATATGGACTTTTTTCAGGCGGTCTATTTCCGGTGGCGTTCTGGGCTTACTCCATGGCCCATATGGATGCCGGGAATTGAACCTGGGCTGGCTATGCACATGGCAAACTCCCTACCTGCAGTCCTCTCTCAATGATATATAAATAATTTTTATATATTATTCCTTACAAAGTGCTTTCTTTTAGATAATGAAAAATTGAGTGGTAGCACAGCAGGTAGGGGGTTTGCCTTGCACGCGGCCAACCTGGGTTCAATTTCTCCATTTCTTTTCAGAGAGCCCAGCAAGTTACTGAGAGTATCCTGCCCGCAAGGAAGATCCTGGCAAGCTACCCATGGCGTATTCAATATGCCAAGAACAGTAACAACAAGTCTCACAATGGAGATGTTACTAGTGCCTGCTCAAGCAAATCGATGAGCAACAGGATGACGGTGATACAGTGACAGTGAGAAAGTTAAAGAATATTTTCCCTTGTATGAAGCAATCAGATATTACTTTACCACTTCAGAAGTATAATGCCTCACCCACCACTATTTCTGAAAACTATAATGGTGGTGATAATTTTGGCAGATACTGTCAAATGTTATGTTTTATATCTAAACTGTCAAAATACATACTTTGCATTTGATCCTCATAACATGAAAACAGATGGTTACTTACTCTTTTATTTTCCCACATTTCTGTTTTTTTTGTTTGTTTTTAATCACATCTAGTAATGCTCTAATTTCCCCAAACTGAAGGCCACTCTAACTTTACACTTGGGGACCACTCCTGATGGGTTTGCGGTACCATAAGTGGGCAGGGATTGAATCTGGGTGAGCCACTTGCAAGGCAAATGCCCTACCTATTGGACTATTTCTCCAGCCCTATTTTCCCAGATTGTTTAAGAATTTTGCTGGACCCTCTTTGGGTGTATATATGCTTAATAGTGTGATTTCTTCCTGATGTACATATCCCTTGATTATTAAAAAATGGCCTTCGCTGTCCCTTCTAATCTCTTTCAGCCTGAAATATATGTTTTTGGATATTAGTATGGCCACCCCAGATTTTCTTAGGGAGTTGTTTGCTTGAAGGATTGTTTTCCATTCTTTGACTTCGAGTCTGTGTTTGCTCTCGCTGTTCAGATATGTTTCTTGTAGGCAGAAGAATTTTGGGTTCACTTTTTAATCCATTTTGCCACTCTGTGTGTCTTAATTGGTGCATTTAGACCATTGACATTGAGAGAGATTATTGTCATGGGGTTTTGTGCCATCTCTTTGTAGAGTTTTGTTGTGCTTATAGAGTTTTTACTTGTCTTACAGTAGCTTTAGTCCTTTAGTCCTTCTTTTAAGGTTGGTTTTGAGTCTATGAAGCCCCTGAGATTTTGTTTATCTATGAAATGGTGTATCTTTTCTTCAAATTTGAGTGAGAGTTTAGCTGGAGAGAGTGCTCTTGGCAATGCATTCATTTCATTGAGTGTTTTCACTATATCTCACCATTGTCTTAGGTCTTGGAGGGTTTCCTCTGTTAAATCTGCTGTAAATCTAAGGGTTGCTCCTTTGTATGTGATTTCCTTCTTTGACCTTACTGATTGCAGTATTGTCTCTCTATCTGTAGTATTTGTCATTCTGATTATGATATGTCTTAGTGTCTTTTTATTAGGGTTTCTTTTAGCTGGTACTCTTCGAGCTCCTTGGATCTGGAAGCCTGAATTTTCCAACTCTGGGAAATTCTCAGCAATAATATCTTTAACTGTTGCTACTTCATTGGGGTTGTTTTCCTGTCATTCTGATACTCTGATGATTCTTATGTTTTACCTCTTGAGTTCATCCCCTAGGTCTCTGATTCGCCCTAGAGCTATTTTGAGGTCTTTTCCCAATACATGTTGTTCCCTGTATGCTTTCTGCAGCTCATCTTCAAACTCACTGATTCTGTCATTCTACTGTTGAGGGTGCTCACTGAGTTTTAAATTTCACCTTCTGAATCCTTTATCAGTGACACTTCTGTTGGTAGCTTTCTTGTTTCTCCTCTCATTTCTTCCTGTATTTTCTTGGCTGTCCATTCCACTGTTTCTTTCACGCCCTTCTTTAATTTACTGGCTGCCTGTTCCACAGTTTCCTTGAGTTCATGAAACATCCTCAACATTTCATCTCTTAATTCTTTATCAGAGGGATTTTGTCTGTCGCTATTCCCTATTGAGGCTTCCGGACTCTTTTCTTCATCCACTCCTTGTGATGGTGATTTGCACCGTTCCTACATGTTGCTGTGGTGGTATGGAGGTGGGACCCTCCAGTTCACTATCAGTGTCCCCCTCTTGCTGCGAGAAAGGATTCTGGACGAGCTCGATGGATGGTGGCCACTTTTTCACCCTTCTAGAATACTACCTTCCTCTTTGGAGCTCCTCTGTGCCTTTTATTTCTTTTTTTTTTTTTAATTTTATTTTATCACCATGTGGAAAGTTACAAAGTTCTCAGGTTTATGTCTCAGTTATACCGTATTCAAACACCATCCCTTCACTAGTGCCCATATTCCACCACCAAAATCCCCGGTATACCCCCCGCCCCCACCCCAACTGTATAACTGATGAATTTCACTTCATTTTCTCTTCACCTTGACTACGTTCCATATTTCAACACAAAACTATTTTGTGTTCACTATTGTTGTGGGAGTTATACCCCCAAACAAGATAACCCTATTAAGGAAGCATTTGATAATTAGTTTTCCATTAAAAGATTGTATGTTTTCAGGTTTTAGAAAAGGTCACGTGGCCGCTAACGCGCTCGGATGTGTCTCAGTCCCGAATCCTGGAGCCGTGTTAGTTGCTGCTCAGTGTCTCCAGGGCTCCATCTGGAGAAGGTGTGCAGGCTGCACCTCCTCCTTCCGGCTCCCCGATGTTGTTGGCCCCAATTCAGGTCCGGAGGAGCTCCTCTGTGCCTTATGTGAGGCCTCTACTGAAGCTTCAGAGAATGTGTTCTTTAATATTAGGCTTATTCAGTTTCTTGTGTGCACCGTTATTTTGGTGAGATTGGAATAGGCTAGTGGACTATTGGTGTAATGTGTTTGTGACAGTCAGGCTGTCTTCCTCAGAATTAGGTAATGGAAATTGAAATGTTAGTCCAAAGCTCTGGGAAATGGGAAAAATAACTGCAGCTACATGAGTGGTTGCCACCCCAGAGCCTACAGCCACTGCTGCTGTACCAGTGGGGGAGTTGGCCACGTTGGTGCCTGAGCAGGATTAAAATCCCACTTCTGGTGTGGTCCTAAAGCTTGCTGGGGATCGTCTCTGACTTCGGTGCTTGGGGAAGGCACCTTGGTTGAAGGCGGGGCGGTGGGGGGCATGACTGTCCTATTTCACTGGTCAGTGCTTGCTTAATTTGATTGCCAACCTAGTTAGTATTGATTTCAGGTCCTCATTGACCGGGCGTGAGAGTGTTAATGGGCTTCTTGAGGACTTGCCTGGGTTTCCATTTCAAACACAAGCGTTGGGTTCATTAGTTTCCCCATTATTCTCTGAGTTTTATGTGCATTCGTTTGGGAGGTTTAGATTTCCAGTAACTTAAGAACTGATATGTTTAGTCATTTAGAACAGAGGGCTACTGATAATCCCTCAGCTGTTCCGAGTTTTGCCTTTACTCTGTCGTGCTATTAGACCATGACAAGGGGATTTTAAATTAGTCACTCTGTTTAGTTGACTGTGATATGACTGTAAGGTCAGAGAAGTATGGTTATTGTATCACTAGCTTCATTATAAAGAGTGTTTAGTAATCGTCTCCCGATAATGTAGTGTTCGAAGCAAGAGCCTGGGTATGGTGAGAAGGAGCACGTGGGTGGAGTCCCATTGCTCATTAGTACACACGTGGATTTGGAAAACTGGAGCTGACATCAGACCTGATCTATGGATTAGAGTTCATGAGGGAGAAGCAAACAGGGTCCCTGGCACAGGTGTTTTATGCTAGAACACGGCGGTGCTGAGAGGAAGCAGGTGGGTGCAACAATATCCAAGATTTATCTCACATCTATGCAAAGCTTTTACATACATTTTCCCACCTGATACCTATCTTTAAATATATAAAAACATTATGCTGGTTTTGTTATTATAGTCACACATATTATAGTCTTACATATATAGTCATATAGTTATTATAGTAATATATAGTTTTGTTATGTAGTCATACAAGGTGATAAGTAGACCGAGAGAGAATGCTTAACTTACTGATTATTTGAAACTAGTGATAAGTGTAGATCAGATATCAATCAACATCCACTTGAGAACTAGAACCACCACAAAGCTGACAGGTCTTTATTTAAACCAACACCATAATTGATGGTAAAATTTGCAATTCTTTAAACTTTTAAATAAATAAAGACAGTGAAATAACTCAAATAAATACATTGAGTACTTCTACTTGATTAATGAGCTTTAGACTTTGGTTAACGATCATTAGCTGTTGAATGATATTTTTTGTTGTGACAGCATTTTTCATTCTGTTACTTTTTCTATTTTCCTTCTGTGAAATTAATGTCAGCCCTGTACTCAAAGGAATTATTATCAGATAAAGGTATTTCCAAAAGGATTTTAATTAGCTGAAAAGACAATATCTGGATAATGTTGGGCAAAATCTTGTTTTCCAACTGTTGGAAAAATAAAGTCCAAAGATTTTTCTGGTGAATATTTCTAAGATAGATAGTAAGAACTGAAGGTTCTATTTGGATCAAGAAATAGCAGCAAACTAATTGACTATACAGGGCCTCAAGATTCATACTCACTGACTCATTAATTCAGTGCTCTACTAACAAAGCATACTGTTACTCAGATGTTCCTTTCTTAGTCACTCAATTCTCATTCATTCACTGACCTTCTGTGAGTCTAGCCTTTGAAAGAGTTGATAGGTTGAAGACCTCACTTGGGATAGAAAGTTAGACAGAGGTGAGTTAAGTGACAAAATAGAAGTTTATTGGGTTGTTCCTGGGCAGATACCACACCCTGGGACAAACCAAGTCATATTTTAAGTTGTTTGGGGCAGGAAAAAGGAACAAAGATAGACTGGTGGGACACATATGCTTGTAAGGCCTTAGCTATCCGTAGGGGTGGATGTGGGGAAGCATGGAATACAGCCTGGTGGTTTCCTGTTGATAGGGGGGCCATAAGTACTTTCTTCTGTGCTGGGGGGCAGGGTGCAGGGTGATTTTTAATTCTAGAAATGTTGCTATCTCCTCAGCTTGGTCCCCACCTGGTCCCCGGCAGTCACCATTTGATCTTGAGCAAACCTTACAAGAGCATTGGTTATAGAAAGATGAATGAATGTAGACTCTCTTCCAGAAACTCATGTTCTCGAAAGGAAACCAGGCTAAGGTATCCAGATGAGTATATGAATATTAAACATGCTCATAAATAAGCTAATGCTAGAGGTCTGTAAAATGCTACGAGGGAAAAGAAAGAACTATCAATACTGATTAGAGGAAGGAAGACATCTTGATCTTACTGAATTTATTGAATCTAAAACTTTTATATTTTTGAACACTTTAGTTGCACTTAAATCCACAGGCAACCCAACTCTTCACTTTGAAATTCCAAAGTGTTAGAACCAAAGTGCCTCCATTTTAGTTGTTTATAACCATTTTGTCATTCTGTGTAATTATATAAGTGACAGCTGAACTGGGTGTGAGCCCTAGATCACATCTTGGGAAAGGGAACAAAATGAACAAAAGTTACAATGCTTGCAGATAGTGCCAGCAAGTCAGTAAAAAGAAGAAATATAGTGGTCGGTGAGGCATGGAAAGAATAGAACAAAGGGGCACCCACAAGGGGCACTGACCAATCAGTTTATAGATCAGTTAGGGAGAAAGAACAATGTGATTTCAGGGTACTTGAACCCTTCCCTGCAGTTGGTAGTGGTGGTGGTGATGGTCATGCCCTACCATTTTTCTATGGCTGCCAGAGCCATCAGTCTTGTTACAGATTCTCTCTCTCTCTCTCTGTAACAAAACTCTTCATAGGTGCCTTATGTTCAAATCGCGGACCCTAACAAAAGCTTCATTTATTCTGTCCTTCCTTTTCAACCTCTCAGTCTCTTCCTGTCTATTAAACAATGAGCATTTATCATCTCACAGATTGGGTGGATCAAGAATTTGGGGACCTGCTTAGTTGTGGTGTGCCTGAGGGCTGACTTCTCGTGATTTATGCAGCATGTCCTGTGATCCTACAGGCGTCTTGAAGCTGGAATCGACTAGACACAGAGATTTCAAAATGGCTCTTGTTGGGCACAAAGAGATGGTATGGTGGGCAGGGCACTTGCCTTGCATGTGCCCTACCCAAGTTCGATCCCCAGAACCCCATATGGTCCCCCACAACCCTCCCAGGAGTGATCCCTGAGTGAAGAGGGAGGAGTAAGCCCAGCATAGCAGTGGGTGTGGTGCTTCCCTTCTACATCCTCAACACCCAACCCCCCAAATCAGAACGACTCTTGTCTACCACTCAACCCTCAATTTCTAGCTGATTGTTGGTTCCTGGTAGTATAGGCTTCCTTCTACATTTCTTAAGAGTCCTCAGGATGATGGGGCAGTTTATCCTACCCACAGTGAAAAAGAATGAGTGGACGAGAGAACACTGCTGTAGGCCCTGTAACTCACCTTTCAAGTCATTATCCCTTGAGGATACAATAATTTGGAAGTTAACAGTGTAATGGAAAATTTAAGAACAGAACTTAGCATCACTGTGTCACTGTCATCCTGTTGCTCATCGATTTGTTTGAGCGGGCACCAGTAATGTCTCTCATTGAGAGACTTGTTGTTACTGTTTTTGGCATATCTAATACACATGGGTAGCTTGCCAGACTCTGCCATGCGGGCTTGATACTCTCGGTAGCTTGCTGGGCTCTCCAAGAGGGGCAGAGGAATTGAACTCCAGTTGGGCGCGTGAAAGGCGAATACCCAACAGCTGTGCTATCGCTCCAGCTAAACTTAGTATATCCTTTATTATTATGACATTATCATTTTGAAAATCTTTCAGAATATTAACGGATGGTATATATCCAAATATTTGTTCCTGTATAGATTATTCAGTTTGAGTTAGAACGGCAACTTGCTATTTTATTTATTTATTTATCTACTTATTTTGCTCTTTTGGGTCACACCCAGTGATACTCAGGGGTTACTCCTGGCTCTGCACTCAGGAATTACTCCTGGCAGTGCTTGGGGGACCATATAGGATGCCGAGGGTTGAACCCAGGTCAGCCGTGTGCAAGGCAAACGCCTACCCACTGTACTATCACTCCAGTCCACACAACTTGCTATTTTAAAGCAAATTATACTTTTATCCTTAGTTTTCTTGGATAGAAAATCTATTTTGCAACTCACTTGAGTGGCTAGAAACATTTTATTTTTTCCTTTTTATATACAAGTATTTTAACAGGTACTTAAACTAGTCACACTTAAAAAAATAGAGAGGTTCAGTAATTGGTTACTAGTTTTCTGAAACAGTAAGGCCTTCTTTTGTTTGAATTTTTATTCTTTAGTTGGGTTTTGGTCACATCAGACATGCTCAGGGCTTACTCCTGGCTCTGCACTCAGGGATCACTCCTGGCAGGGCTCAGGGACCATTCTCATGAGGGGTGCTGGATCAAACTGGGTTGGGTTCATGCCAGGTAAGTACCCTAAATGCTTGACTGTTTCTCTCCACCCAGAATGAGGGCTTCTTAACTGAATGCCCTCAAGGTTGATTTATGCTTTTTCAACAATTTCCTCATCACTAAAAGCCAAGTGCATGCAACCCGTGGCAAAATTATAAAAGAGTGATACTTTTGTTTGACCTATTTGGTTTATGACCAATAAAAAATAACAAATAATCTAGACATCTTGCTTTCCTCTTACTTGAAACATAAAAGAGATAAATGATCTGATGCACATTATGTGTTGGGATGTGGGAAGTGAATGATCCCCTAGAGGTCTTATTCCTTCTGAAATGACTGCCGAATGATGAAGGGAAGAAATGATCTCACTGCCTTGGTTTTGTGGATTTTTTTTTCTCTTTTGTTGTGGATGGTGTTGATCTTCTTTCCTTAATCATCTTCATTTTACTCATTTTTCTATCAAGTGTTGTTTAATATTACTAAATCAGGAATCTGTAAAGCTTTCTGCACAAATAGAATTTATCTTAATGATGAGAATGTGGAGGAGTCTAAATGATTGCTGATTCATTTAATTGTGAGTGTAGTCTATTCAAATTAGGTGCTCAGTAGGGGAAAATTACCCATCAGGGTCCAGGAAGTTCCTTCATGGATTTCATGGTGTCTCTGCAGGTCAATAAAGTCATTAAGTTATGCCTCTCTCTCCAGTAGTGACATATTTTATTAGCAGCTGGTATCTCTTGGATAAGCGATTTCTGCCACTTTCTGATAAGTAAACAATTTCCATTTTTAAAAAAGAGCTCTAATCTTGATAATTAGATGTATGCAATGCATTTAACTGAACACAAATGCTAACTTTGAAAACTTCCTGAAGCATTGTTTCTCCCCCAAACCACAGACAAATTAGGGAAATATTCACACTTTCTTCCATGGCGCTGTACACATGTTCCAGAGACCACTCAGTGTCAGCATCAAATCGCTTGCATTTAATTTAATAGTACTGCACCATAGCACTGTCATCCCCTTGTTCATCGATTTGCTCAAGCGGGCACCAGTAACATCTCCATTGTGAGATTTGTCACTGTTTTTGGCATATCGAATACACCACGGATTTCTTGCCAGGCTCTGCTGTGCAGGCGGGATACTCTTGGTAGCTTGCCAGGGTCTCCTAGAGGGATGGAGGAATGGAACCTGGGTCAACTGCATGCAAGGCAAATGCCCTACCCATTGTGCTACCGCTCCAGTCCTTAATTTCATAGACTTAGACATTCTACACCTCTGACAATTTATTGACAACACTGCACCATGCTTGTGACTGGGGCCAGGGGATCTCAGCTGAACCCAGCCACAGTGCTTTGTACTGGGTACTGCACTTCAAAAAGGGAAAGCAAGAAAAGCGTCTATGAAGAGGTGTTTGCTTAGTGTATTGAATTTTTCTGTTAGAAAAGCTAAACATTTGCTCTATCAATTATTTTTAGGTCTAAACAATTTCCCTTTGCTCTTCCTAAGGGAGTGGGGCCCAGATCTGCAGCGCTTGGTATTTGTTGCCTCTCAATGGCTCCTTAAAGTGTTAGCCACAGTGTTTTTTTCCCGATACAGTTCATTAGTCTGTGAGCAGCTGCTCAAGCTCATTAATAGTCATTTAAGCAGCAGGTGGAGAAAGATGTGCTCCTGGAGTTAAAGGTGGGCTGAAAGACGGAATGGGTGGATAGGGTGTGAATAGTACCTGAGCCTGACTATGATCCCATTAAAATGAGTCTATTATTTATTTATTTATTTATTTATGCTTTTCGGGTCACACCCAGCGATGCACAGGGGTTACCTCCTGGCTTTGCAGTCAAGAATTACTCCTGGCAGTGCTCAGGGGACCATATGAGATGCTGGGAATCGAACCCGGTCGACCGCCCTACCCGCTGTGCTATTGCTCCAGCCCCTAAAATGAGTCTACTTTTTACCTTAACCATTCAGAAGTTATTTGTTGCTACAGAGTAGCAGGCATGTGTTTTGCTACAAGTTTGTTTTTTTTTAAAATACTAATCCAGTTTCACTTTATTTCTCTGGCAGCTACTTCACGTTAAATACTTAGGCAGAATCCATTCTAAAGTTGATCTGGGCATATTGTATTCATCGTTAACCATCATTTAACTGTACTGAAACATTCCATACAAATCTATGCCTATGTTTCCTATATTGATTGATCTGCCAAGTTGAATATTATTATTCAGTCCTGAAAACATCTTTCTATTTTCTGAAAAGCAAAGAAAACAGTATACCAGAAATCCAGAAAGAACAGATGCTGCTTCAGACCTGCAAATCATTTCCCATAATTTGAGTTTCTCTAAGGTTTAAAGAACCAGGTTTAAATGTACACACGCGCGCGCAAACACACACACACACACACACACACACACACACTTACTTATATATATACATATATCTTTTGCGGGTGTTTTCTTCAGAAGGAAGTTCAAAGCTAGAAAACACTTTATTGATGGAAAGTGGGAGCTGATCCTCGCTCCCCCCTACCTGCTCTGCTTAGCAAAACTAAGCTGCAATTGTGAGAAAGCAAGCCCATTCCAAGCCATTATGGAAAACATCAAAGGGCAGGATATTATGTCTAGGTGAGAAGCGAAACCTGCGCCCACTGTGATTTGTGTGCAATTTGGGGGTGTCCCCCTGATGGGGTTTCTCATGCCTTTGAAAGAAGCCAGCAGCCAGACGCGAGATACTAGCATCTTCCTCTACATCAGGGGTCCTGTTGATCGTCTCTGGGGAATTCAATTCCAAGCAAAGGGATCTCTACCTAAAGCAGTCTTATTGAATTTTTCCACTCAAGAGAAGGTCAGGGCGGCTCGCAAAGTGCCCTGGGGGGGATTCTGAGGTGCCCCCCCCCCGCCCTTCCCGCCCCCCGCCAGTGGCAAAGGGTCGATCCGGCTGAGTTTGGCTCCAGCATCCTGGCGCCTTCCCGCAGCCGTGCAACTGCACCACCCGCGCTGGTCGGCCTGTGCGCTAGTGCCGGCCACACCTGGCCGCGGTCATCTAGCGCATCTCGGGCGAGCGGGGGACCTAGGCGAAGGCTGGAGGAGCTTCGCTGTGCCGCGGCCTCGGCGGCAGCAGAGGGAGCCCCAGCACCCGGGCCGGCCCCGAGCCCCGAGCCCCGCGCCCCGCGCCCCGAGCCCGGGGGATCGCAGCGTCGCTGCTGCATTTCCCGAGCAGCCGCCGGGCCCGCGCAGCTGAAGTTCCCGCGCTCTCGCCCTCGCTGCGGGGGCAGCCTGCGCCCCTCGGGGGGCTCCCGAGAAAGCCCAGGGGGCTTGTCTGGACCCGGTGCCGAGACCTGAGCTGCAGAAGGACTCTGGCCCGGAGGGGGAAAAAAAAAAAGAAAAAAGAAAAAGGCAGTTGGGTGCCCGCAGCTAAGTTGTGGCAATTGCTTTGCAGCCTCGCAGCCCCGGGAGGCGGCGGGGTTGCCCGGAGCGACCCCCGTGCCCGCGCCCACCGGCGCCCGCTGCATCCCGGGTACCGCTGGGAAGCAGCCTCCGCCCGCCCGGCGTCGGGAAGCAGGATCCGGGGAAGGAGCCTAGAAGTGGTTCCTGGAAGGAAAAGAGACACTTCCAAAACCCAGACGAAGAACAGCCCTGCTGCTGTGCACTTTTTTGTTGTTGTTGTTGTTATTATTATTATTTTTTTGGTTAATTTTTTTAAGGTGAATTCCTCAGGTACGTGCTCTTTGCGGGGTTTGCGCCCCCTCGTCTGCATGCGATTTCGCGTTCTGCCTTTCCTTGTAGACGCGTTGGGTTTGCACTTTGTTGAATGGAAACCGCGGGGTTCTCCCGGGGTAGTAAAAAAGCGCCGCGTTCCCGGCTGCTTGAGCTTGGGCTGGCGCTGGGAAAATCGCAGACTTCTCCGGGATTGCTTTATTTTGAGTGAGAACCGGCAAAAGATAGCTTGGATTGCGGCTCTGTTTAGGGGACCAGATCAAAGGATTTGGGCAAGTTCCCGAATTCTTGTGGGATTGGGGGGTTGGGGAGATCGGGGCCAAAGTACACAAAATTCAGGCTTCTAGGAAGGGGTTAAAAGCCAAGATGCGTTATAGACCAGCACTGTGTGCCACCCAAGTGTTTTTCCAGCTCAGCATAGAATCTGGAGCAAACTGAGCTTTTACCAAGTGGTTCTGCGTTTCAAGCCCTTGTTTGGTTATTCAGGATGAAAAGATTCTGCGGATTTGCTTTCAAGAGATGGATTGCTTCTATTATGCGCTTGGCTCAATTATACATTTGCTCTATAAAAATATCCCTTTGCTAGTAAACCCTAACTTCTGCAATTACATCATCAATGCACTTGTATAATAAAGAGAGATGGCAACAATAGTAATGTGACTGCCTGGGGAACCTAGGCTGAAAGGACAAAGCTAGAAGTCAGTTTTCTTTATTAGGTTTTTAAAGAAAAAAGTAACAGACATAAAAAAAAGGAGTTGTTGTAAATTATCTGCATTTTATTGGAAAGTTAAGAAAATTAGGTTTTTAGTAATAATAAATGCTGTGCTTTTAATAGATGATCTTGCCATTAATTCCACTTCAATACACATTTTTTAAATCAATTAAACAGATTCATTTACATTCAATGAATTTTGCTGCATATGGAGAACCGAGAAAATAAAGTTTGCTACATGTTTGTAGCAATTAAAATACATATGCATGTGTTCAAATGTCTTATAAATAGAAGGAGTTCATGTTAAAGCTTTAGCACTTGGGTCTTTAATTACTGCTGGTCCTACGTTTTATGGAAATAGAATAAAGGGAAATGGAATTTACACAATAATTTGTGCACATTATGATCACCTCAGTTTTGTTAAATAGTAACTATCAGGAAACCTAATCTGAACTATACAAAAATGAGGAAATAAGTTGTTTGAATATTTTATATTTTGTAAACAATGTCAAAGTATTGTGTAACTCACTATAAGTAATCCCTCGGCTGAAAGAGTGATTTAGAAGATGATCAAAAAGTTGAACTTGCATTCATTAGCCTGATACAGGAAAAAAACACATATGAATTTCTTTTTGTGGACATATTGTATGGGGCATTTGAAATATCTGAATGTGGAGCATTATAATTATGCTGCATCAATAGTTTTTTTGAATGCACTGATTATTTTTCAAACTTATAAATACTTTGAGTTAAGATCATTTGAAAAGATTTTTTAAACTTACATATGGAAGTTTTTTTTAAAAAAGTAAGTAGTATCAATAGAGTTGCAGATTCAGATTCCAAGATGGATAAATTATTATGCTAGCCCTTGATAATTTGCAGTTAAACTGTCAAAATATATAGATTTGGAAACACCCTAAGAAACTGCCATCGCTCTGTGTTTGGATAAGTCCACTCACAAGTAAAACATAAGGCTATTCACAAGTAAGACATGTTAGATAGGCCTAGAAGATTCACTTTTCATATGTTATTATGAACAAGGAAAACTAATTTCCTTCCTACATCATCGTGCCACCTAATCATAGCTTTTATGGTTGTTAGTCTTTAAAAATCTGCTAAATATCTGCTTTGTTAAAGCAGTGAATAACCCCTTTCTGATTTTTTTTTTTTTAGACATTATGCCACCTGTATACTGGCTTCAAGTTTTTATAGCATTAGCTTCTGTTTTTCACTCTTTTCATCCTGTAGTCTTTTTGTTTTGGTTTGGTTTTATTTTGGGGCACATCAGTGGTACCCAGGGCTCTGTTCTGTCTCTGCGCTAAGAATCACTCCTGACAGGGCTCAGGGGGGCATACGAGGTATGGCGGATCAAACCCGGGTCTGCCTTGTGCAAATGCTCCATCTGCTGTATCCTAGGCCAGACAACCAATACAATAGTTTTTGCTAAGAAAGGCTTTCTTTGGAACTTTGGAAACTGAGAATTACTTTTCTACTTGGGATACACATTTCTGCTTTTCTTTGCTAGAAATTTTAGAAAATTTGGATCCAGGTCTAATTTGTTTCAAAAATAGACTTTTTTTTTTGAAACAGGAAGTCATCTTGTCACTATTATGTTTATACCTGATACCATCTTATTTTATAATATACTTTTGAAATAATGTAACTCGGTCGACACTGAAAATTGAAGGACTTAAATTTGATCTTGGTTGTGATTGCAACTCCTTTCTGGATGCCTTCAATTAACTGTGCTTATAGGACTGGTTTCATCTCTTTCCAGTTTGAGAAAAGGTTCCTTCCCTCTATTTTATTAGCCTTCTCATTCTGCAGCTTTTGAGCTGAAAACTGAGCATCTGGTTCTGTCACCTACTTAGAGATAATGGATCTCTTAGCAGTTCTGACTCCACTCGAATTCTCTAAGGTGAGGAAGATGGAAGGTGTTCTAACCTCGAGATCAAAAGGTCTTCAGAGGAGAAGCAGAGTTGATGGCATACCGAGTTATTTCTTGTCTTATCTGTGATATGCCTTGTTATTCAAGAGGCATAAATGTGTCCTTCCTCTTTTCATATCTTAATTATTTGGCATAGATGAAAGTTTAGCCTCAGTTTAGTGAACTTGTTATACTCAATATATTTTACCAGGAGAGAAGATATTTTATTATTTGACTTACCTAGATAGATGGGCTGGAGCGATAGCACAGAGGGTAGGGCATTTGCCTTGCATGTGGCCGACCCGGGTTCGATTCCTCCGTCCGTCTTGGAGAGCCCGGCAGGCTACCAAGAGTATCCTGCCCGCACAACAGAGCCTGGCAAGCTCCCCGTGGCGTATTCAATACACCAAACACAGTAAAAACAAGTCTCACAATGGAGACGTTACTGGTGCCCGCTCTAGCAAATTGATGAACAATGGGATGACAGTGCTACAGTGCTACCTAGATAGATAAGAAAATAGTTTGTCTAGCATGTTGTGAACTCAACACTATAAATGATCTTCAAAGTATTTAAAAACAATTAGAAAAGATGGGTTTTGTTTTCAAAAGAAAATGGGTTTTCTTTTTTCAGAAGAAAACTGGTACCACTTCACCTTTAACTTGTCTCTAGTACAAATAGCCAATTTCTGTTAGCCCAACACCTATGCTCTGGGTAAAATTGTCTTTATTTCCAAGAACGTGCTATATGAGAATTTTCAGAATCTAGGATACATAATGTGCTCTGAGAGATGGAAAGTATTTTGCATGAAAATAGTTTTGCTTTTTGTGTTTTATAAATTAGAACAGCATACTGAGAAGTAGTTTTTCCAGGCATAAGACAATATATGTCAGGCAAAAAAAGTGAAGAGGAGTAGCTCTCAGTCAGGAATGATCATTTTTCTATTTCATAAGTGGGAAGAAGAACCAATGATTTAGGCATTATATCCCAGGTCCCAAGAGGTAGCCTGGTTAATCTGATCCTGGAAAAGCTAGAAATAAAATCTGATCTCTCTCTCTCTCTCTCTCTCTCTCTCTCTCTGTCTCTCTCTCTTTTTCTTTCTTTTTTTGCTCTTTGGGTCACACCCAGTGATGCTCAGGGGTTACTCCTGGCTCATGCACTCAGGAATTACTCCTGTCAGTACTCGGGGGACTCTATGGGATGCTGGGAATCAAACCTGGTAGGCCGTGTGCAAGGCAAATGCTCTATCCGCTGTACTATCGTTCCAGCCCCCAAAGCTGATATCTCTTGAATCACAGCATTATCCAGGGACAAGCACCTGGAAAAATTGAAATGATGGTTTTATCAATCAAAACTCTTTAGCAAAACTAGCTAATGGTATAAAAACAGAGAATTAATGTATATAAGCCATCAAGAGTCTGGTGGGTTTTGGTGGATTCGTGGCTGAATGGATGGGCAAGTTTGAGTTGTCAGTTTTCTAAGCATTGACTTTCTCATCTGTAGTAAAGACTGAAGCTCGGTGGACCCTCCCAGTTCTGACTCAAAAGCTCTGTAAAACTTACATAAATACCAAGTATATAGGCTCATGTCCACTGAAAGCATAGCCACAAAATTACTTGCCGCTGATTTGATGACTATAGGTTAATAAGTGTTAAACTGTTTCATAACTGAAGAACAGTATTAACCCTTTCAGGACTAGTTTATCAGCTTCTTGTCTTTTGCACAATTTGGTAATGTTAAGTATTAGTTCGGTCATATTTTAGGCAACCTTATATCTTGTATAAGGCCCTCTGTGAATCACGGGACATTTGCTGTAACTGTGATGAATGTTCAAATCCTGCAGTTTCATTGAGAGAAACAGATGGAGTTGGACACGTAGCTGCTCACTTTGTTTAAATTATTTATGGAACAGTTTTATTGAGCACTTTCAAAGAGAAAAGGTACGCTTTACTTAATTATCAGATTTACTTTCCTTTTAGCTCTATTTTGGCTGGGCACATTCATGAGAAAATGTTAGAAAGAAGGGGATTACAGGATAAGCTCATCAATAAAAGGGAAAATTTAACTACAGAGTTTCTCAGAACAGAAGAAATTTACATTATTATCTAAATTCCTTCCCTCCCCCAACACTCCCTCCCTCTCTCCCTCCCTCCCTCCCTCCCTCTCTCCTTCCTTCCTTCCTTCCTTCCTTCCTTCCTTCCTTCCTTCCTTCCTTCCTTCCTTCCTTCCTTCCTTCCTTCCTTCCTTCCTTCCTCCCTCCCTCCCTCCCTCCCTCCCTCCCTCCCTCCCTTCCTTCCTTCCTTCCTTCCTTCCTTCCTTCCTTCCTTCCTTCCTTCCTTCCTTCCTTCCTTCCTTCCTTCCTTCCTTCCTTCCTTCTTTCCTTATTTCTTCCTCTCTTTATTATTATTTTTGTGGTCATAGTGGTGATGGTTGTGATTTGGAATATATCCAGCAGTGCTCTGAATATTTCTGAATGATCCCATACTATACTCAGGTGACCATATGTGATGCCAGGAATTTAAACTAGGGTCGCAGTCAATGCAGCAAAATGCAAGTTAAGTGCATTATTTTCTATACTATCTCTCTGGCCCTCTTCTTCTTTATTTTTAATACCAATTTTATTTTATTGAATCACCATGTGGAAAATTACAATGCTTTCAGGCTTAAGTCTTAGTCATACAATGCTGAAACAACCATCCCTTCACCAGTGCCCATATCCTGCCACCAAAAAAAAAACCACAGTACACCTCCCATCCTGCCCACCCCCGCAGCCACCCACCCCGCCTTGTAACTGATAAATTTCACTTTATTTTCTATTTACTTTGGTTGCATTCAATATTTCAGCACTAACCTCACCATTATTGTTAGGGGTACCCCACTAGAGTCAGACCTGTTGTGAAGAGAAATGAGGTTTTGGATTTCTGTACTTTAACAACTAAGTCCAGGGACATTTCTTCCAGATGTTGGATCATTGCAAGCTTGTAAACCCCATCTGTGGTCGTCATAATATGGTGGTCCCCACGCCCTTCATCCCCGGGAAGGGACAGGCGAGAGAGAGAAATACCTTTCCCCTCCTGAAAGACTGGCCCTCTTCTTAACTTCAAAAGGGTTGATTGGCAAGAGATAATTTCATATATGTAAAAAATTAAAGTTTATTTCAACTAATGCTTAATTACTGAGTAAGGCATTAGAATGTTGTTGGCTGGTAATAACATAATTTAAAAATTTTAAGTTATAAAAATATAAACATATAGAAGTATAAAATATTATAATAAAATCGTATTTCATTGCTATATTCTTTGATTTAGTCTTGAGAGGTAGCATTACCATGAAATTCTCCATCTATTCTTTATGAGGTTAGCTGCATTTCTTTAGTGACCTTATTATTTTGAGAGGATTCATACTAAGGTATCGCATCAAATTCAGTAAACTTAACTCCTACAGTTTTCCAGTAAACACCTCCACACCTCCTTTTTCTGATTTCCTCAGTCTTTCAGGATCAAGCTTCACTTCCTTGTTCTTCCTTAAGAACCATACCCATTTCCTGGGACTGGAGCCATAGCACGGCGGGTAGGGTGTTTGCCTTGCATGCAGCCAACCCAGGTTCGATTCCCAGCATCCCATATGGTCCCCTGAGCACTGCCAGGAGTAAATTCCTGAGTGCATGAGCCAGGAGTAACCCCTGTACATCTCTGGGTGTGACTCAAAAATACAAAAAAACTACAACGTACCCATTTCCTTACTAGATCTTTGCATCATTTGTGGCCATGTATGTCTTCTTTCCTCTTCCTATTGTCAGTATTCTGTTTTCTTCAAATCCTAGTCCCTCTGTGGCTCAAATGCTGCGCTGGTCTTAAAGTTGTGCTCTTCTGAATTTCTCTTCTGAGCACCTGTCCTGCATTCTACCGCCAGATTCATTATGCTCATTAAAAAACTGTTTGTTACAGCACATGTCATTCCTTATTCCAAAACTTTCAAGTCCACCAAATTGTATATGAAACAAAGACCAATGTAATTATGAGGAAAAGATGCCACTTACAACCAGATTTCCAAAACTACTTTTCCAGCCTCACCGTCTCCCACATTCTTCTCCAATATCTCATGGTTTCCAAATATTTAAATGTTACATAATTATGCAATATGAAAGTACCCTGCAATTGTTTGCTTCTAATATCTTGTCTCATGAAGTTTTCCCTTGGTTTTGATTTTTTTTCTTTTTAGCACTGTTGTCCCATTGTTCATCAATTTGCTTGAGTGGGCACCAGTAATGTCTCTATTGTGAGACTTGTTGTTACTGTTTTTGGCATATCGAATATACCAGGGGTAGCTTGCCAGGCTCTGCTGTGCGGGCGGGATATTCTTGGTAGCTTGTTTGATATTATTGCATATAATTTTAGAAGTATCCTAACAAGAAAGTGAACCCATTAAGTTCAATATGTGTATAAAACTTTGGCAAGTTGCTTAGATGAATTTTGTATCTAAACGTCTCAAGCAGAGATATAATGGCCTCAGAAAACATTGCTTCTTAGGATTTTTATAAAGATTGAGTGAAATAATATAAAATTCAGAAAGAATGTTGACTATTACTAATTACTAGTTATATTAATCAAGACTTTTATAGAGAAGTGGGTGCACACTAAATTTGATTGTTTTTACAAACTTGGGCAGATGACGTGGGGCACACAAGATGGCATTCTGGGGTCACTGTAGCCTCTTCTTGGAGGTATCACTCTGGGAATTGAACTGGGATTGGCTGTATGCCAGGCAAGTAGCTTAACTTCCTTCTCCTTGCTTTTTAGAATTTTATAAGATTGCTGAACAATAGAGGAAAATTTTAATAAGGGAAGGAGAGCTATTGATAGGCAGAGTAGTAAAATAAGGTCAGAGGGAGAAAAAACTCAAGGTTTTGTTGTGATCTAAAATAGCAATAATTTTGATAAGTACATTTGAACAATTGGGTTGAAGCGATAGCACAGCGGATAGGGCGTTTGCCTTGCACGGAGCTGACCCAGGTTCGATTCCTCCATCCCTCTCAGAGAGCCAGGCAAGCTACCAAGAGTATCCTCCCCTCAAGGCAGAGCCTGGCAAGCTCCCCGTGGCATATTCAATATGCCAAAAACAGTAACAACAAGTCTCTCAATGGAGATGTTCCCGGTGCCCGCTCGAGCAAATTGATGAACAATGGGACGACAGTGCTGCAGTGCAGTGCTACATTTGAACAGATCGGAGTAACTTTGGATACCCTTTTTGTTTGTTTCATTCTTTGATTCTTTTTTGTTTTGTTATATTTTTGATATTGGGCCACACCCAGTGATGATCAGGGCTTACTCCTGGCTCTGCACTCAGGGCTCACTCCTGGTGGGGCTCATGGGACCAGACGGGGTGCCAGGAATCAGTCCTAGTGGTGGCATGCAAGGCGAGCACCCAGCTAACTGGACTCTCTCCCCATCCCATTGCCGTGCTTTTGGGGGGATGTGTTGAAGAGGAGAGTCGCGTGTATTCCCTGGGGTTCCTGGAGGCCACTCCCACCAGGTCATTTATGCAGGCGCATGTTTCGCTAGTCTGCAGGTGATGTGGTACAATTCAACTGCAGGGGGTGAGCAGGGCCACATTACGGGTGTGCTGGGTTTTGAGGTGCTAGAGCTTGGTGCTTGCAATGTGTGTGCTCAGTCCTTGAGCTGTCATCCCAGCCTCTGGACACCTTGTTTCCAATAAAGTTCACTACTGTGAGATCCCCATATTCTTACATGTACTTTTCATAGCATGATATGAGGCAGCAAATTAAACCTTTTTATATTGCAGCAGCTGCTGCTGGTCTTAGGAATTCAGTCTTTCATTGTAAAATGCTCCTGGGAACAAGAAGGGAAATTAAAATGTGGCCAGTGACCCTGATTTATTCTTATTGCTCAGAGCTCTGACTTAAGGAGAGTTTATGGTCAAACAGCAGGATGTGGACCCTATATAGATCATGACCAGAACCAATGAGAGCCAGAAATGTAATTTCAGGAGGTAGAGAGATAGATGTTCATTATGGAGTGAAGACTATTTCATCTACTTCAGAAACATGTCCCATTAGAGATTCATCACTGTCACTGTCACTGTCATCCTGTTGCTCATCGATTTGTTCGAGCGGGCACCCATAACGTCTCTCATTGTGAGACTTGTTGTGACTGTTTTTGGCATATCGAATATGCCACGGGGAGCTTGCCAGGCTCTGCCGTGCGGGCGGGATACTCTCGGTAGCTTGCCAGGCTCTCCGAGAGGGGCGGAGGAATCGAACACGGGTTGGCCGCGTGAAAGGCGAACGCCCTACCCTCTGTGCTATCGCTTCTCGGCCTTTTGGCTGAGATCAAGTGTAGTATCTGTTCTTATCAGTTTATCAGTTTCATAGAGATTCATGTCAGTTGAATATTTGTCTTCATGTTCTTCATCAGGACCTCTGATGGGCCAGAATGTGGACTTAAGGGTAGAGCTAAGGTAGTGTCTTGCACCAGGTTCAGTCCCTGGTATCACATGACTTCCATGGCATCGTAGACCACCACTGGGTTATGTGCCCCACCAGAGCAACCACTAACAAAAAAAATTAATATGCGAGTTTCTCTTTTCTGCCAAGGATGTTTCTCAGTGACAAAGTGTATGCTTGAGTGTGTGAAGCCCTGAATTCCAATCCCTGGCACTGGAATTAAAAAAAAACAAGAGTTTTGAGATTAACTACTACTTTTTTCCATCTTTCGTAACAATACTTACCTCATTAGATCTGCGTTCCACATTTCATTTCACCTAATCTTTAAGTTCACGCTGTTAGTCAAGAATGTGGTCTGTCTGTCTCCTGTTTACTCCCGTAGCACATTCAACTTGGAGCCCATTATGGACCTTTATCACTCTTCTCTATGACAGTTGACCCTGATGGATTCAGACATAATCACAAGTGAGGAAAAAAAAACCCAGGAAGTGCCCTCTGTGACTTTTGTTTGTTTTTCTAAAAGAAATAATTAGAGCTTCTGGATTTTCCAATATAAGAGATAATGGAATTGTAGATAGGTATTTCCAACACTTGAAGAAAATTTTCCCAGAACAGTGACAAATAAATTATCTGAGCAAAGTCTGTCTTGGTATATTTGGGTTGGATTCAAAATGAAATTTCTCAAGGATCCAGGTAAGGTCCCATGGGAGAAGGATGGGAACTGGTTGACTCTGGAATCTTGAAGAATCCAGAAGGAACTTGACTCTGGATTCATAGTTTTTTTTTTTATGTATTTCTAGATTTTATATAATTTTAGTTTTTTTTTTTAAGTAAACAGATTTTATTTAGAGTTTTTTTTTTTTTTGAGGGAAGGACGAAGAGATAAGTGGAAGAGAGAATAGTAAGAGTAATGCACTCAAGAGAGAACTCGGGCTTTTCCAAGGGTGGAGAGCGCCCATACACACATCCTAGCACTGGACACGAAAGCGTGAGAGTCCACATGTCAAGAGGGGAGATGCGGGCGACACACATGCTCAGGCACCGCATGTGCTCGGCCACGTGGGCACAAGCAGCACATGGGCTTGGGCAGCATAAACGCCTATAATTTTAGTTTTTAAAAGTAACCTTAAGTTTTCATGAATTTCACTGTTGGTTTTGGTTAACTGCATGTTAGGCCCTAGCCACACTTTTAAGTTGTTAGATTTTCTTTCACGGAGACACATTTGAAAATCGATGAGATTGGACACAGACTTCTTATGTCAAAGTTAATTAGAATTATAAACCCAGTTGTAGTTTTCTTATTTTTTAAGTAAAAGAAGGTTTTGTTGGGGGGAATAAAAGGAGGGAAGGAGAAAGGTAGATAAAAATACATGTGAAAGAGAGAGAGAGAGAGAGAGAGAGAGAGAGAGAGAGAGAGAGAGAGGGAGAGAGGGAGGAACGTGTGTACCCAGATACAATTTTAGATTTTTTTGAGAAATGCCTATTTATTTAGTTTTTAAAAATTACATTTTATTAAAATGCCTAAATTTAAAAAGTCACTCAAAATACAGTTGTCTCAGGCATAAAATGGTCTAACACCAATCCCACTAACATGTGACCTTCCCGCCTCCAATGTCCCACTCACTTTCAGCAGGCACATAAAAAAATACTTCCTATTTCTTGTTCCAACAAAGTTTAAGTGAATGGCAAATGGAATTAACAGAAAATGAATCAATAGAAGTCAATTTGTTATGACTGGTTGTTATATGATTCAACCTATGTAAATTAGAAACTTAAATCACTTGATACAATATAATATAATGCCTATTCTCATTTACATGAATAAGTTTTTAACTCTGGCATCTCAATTATATTGCATCTCATTATGGTAACCCTCAAGTCTAATCTGTCATTACTAAAAATTTTAAAAAAATTCTTTACTAATATAGTTTGGGGTTTACATGGGATGGGTAAATTCTGCAAATGTACAATTGAGTAAGAGTCAAGAGAATGAAGAAAATTTTACACATTTCCAATAATGAATCAGCATCCATTTATATTGAAAGTTTTATGCCTAGATATAGATTGTACAAATTGTTGGTGCTGTAAATATGTGTGTGTTACAAAAAGATGATTTCTGAATACCTGCTTTTCATTTCTTTCTCAGTTAATCCATATATAACCTCATTTTTCAATTATGAACCCAATCTCTTAGTAGCACTGTAGTACCTCATCCCATTGTTCATCGATTTGCTCGAGCGGGCACCAGTAAAATCTCCATTGTTACTATTTTTGGCATATCGAATACGCCATGGGGAGCTTGCCAGGCTCTGCCATCCAGGTGGGATACTCTCGGTAGCTTGCTGGGCTCTCTGAGAGGGATGGAGGAATTGAACCCGGGTCGGCCACATGCAAGGCAAACGCCCTACCCGCTGTGCTATCTCTCCAGCCCCTCTTAGTACAGTAATCTAAACCTCTTTGAAGTCTGTTGATTTACCGCATTGCTTAATATCAAATGAAAATATATGAAAAATATTAACATTTTTATTTAGGGGCCCATTTGGTGGTCAAGGAAGCTGGAGTCACACCTGGTTGTTCTGATGGCTTACTCCTGGCTTTGTGCTCAGGGATCACTCCTGGCAGTGTTCAGAAGACTATATGTGGTGCCGAGGATTGAATCACGGTTTACTGTGTGCAAGACAAGTGTCTTATCCTTATCTCTCTGGCCCCATATTGATGTTTGATGCAAAAATATTTGTCATTGAAGATCTGTACATATTAGCAATAAATTATGGAAATAAGAAACTCAGTGGCGTGATAGTATACAGTCCCATTTTAACCTTTTTCTTTATTTTTAAAATTAAAGCACCATGATTACAAAGTTATTCATAGCTGAGTTTTAGAAATACAATATGGCAGCATCGATCCCACCACCAGCATCAGCTTTCGCCCACCAAATTTTCCCAGGTTCCCTCCCACAGCCCCCATCCCACCTCCCCCAGCCTATCCTCTTGACAGACACCTTTCTACGTCCAGTTGTTCATTTCGGTGTGCTGACTCTGGTGTTTGGATATTTGGCTTTTTTATGCCTTCACACCACTTTGTATCTTAATCTCCTGACCTGGCCCCCCCATTGCTTCTCACCTGTCTCTTCTCCCCCTGCCTCCCACTCTTTCCTTCTATACTCTGGGACCAAGGGTGATCTGGGTATCTTCCCCTTTAAAACATTGCATACCTTCATTCAGTTAGTCTAAATGCCATATCTAAGTGATATTTGTTAGAAATTTAAACTTTTGTGAACAGGGATCTATTTACTGCCAGTAACTTTAGAATAAGAATTAATATTCTATTATTTATAATAATATATATTTATATTTGATAAGATTTGTATATTTATAATAATTTGTGGTGTTTATAAATTATAAATTTTTAGCTTATGATAACTGTATCATTTATAGTTGATGATACTATGTATAAGTCATGTTAAATGATATAACAATAACAATATATATTCATTAAGATGGTATAGGAGGTTATCAAGGCTTCTTAGAACTTTCTACATTATCAAACATTAAACTATGCAATTAATATTGATATTTAACATTTTCTAATGATTTGCTATTAATAGGTAGAGTTTTAAAATACGATGGCATTTTTTATTTAGTTGAAATAATCCAATATTAATAACGAGGGATGACTTTCTGGGTAATTAGAATGTTAGTCCCTTCAAAGGTGGTTTGATATTCTTTGAAATTAAGCCAACTTTTCTATGGATTGATCATTAGCACAGAGAGAAATAATTTGTTGCCAAATCACAGATGCAGATCTCTGCACATCAGCTTGTAACTGATCATTGAAAAGGAATAAAAATAAATTATTGCTTTTTCATTTTCTTTTTCGAGGCCACATTTGTTGGTGCTCGGGGCTTATTCCTGCTTCAGCACTTGGGGATAACTTCTCATGGTGCTCAGGAGACAATTTGGAGTGTCAGGGATTGAACCCAGGTCTTCTGTGATTGCCTTACCCTCTGTGCTATTTCTCTGGCCCTGCAAAGAAATTATTGTTAAGCCAAACACATCTCTTTTCCCAGAAAAGCAATTCAAATCTAGCACCCTACTAATTAATTGGAAACTAAAACATCCACTCTGTACGAGAAGGACAGTACCTTTGTCACATTTACTAGATTGGTATCACTGTATCACTGTCACTGTATCACTGTCATCCCATCGCTCATTGATTAGCTTGAGTGGGCACCAGTAATGTCTCCATTGTGAGACTTGCTGTTTTGTTTTTGGCATATCGAATATGCCACGGGGAGCTTGCCAGGCTCTGCTGTGCGGGCGGGATACTCTCTGTAGCTTGCCGGGCTCTCTGAGAGGGGCTGAGGAACCGAACTAGCGTTGGCAGCGTGCAAGGCGAATGCCCTACTGCTGTGCTATCGCTTTAGCCCTGTGCTGGTTGCTACCATATGAAAAATATAGAATTAAAAAAGAGGGATAATTAGAATATTCATCATTTAATATGGTACACAATGGTCTGTACTCAGAACAGTGACTCCTGTTTGCAACATCTTGAGAAATTATCGGAAAACAAGTGTCTATAACCAGAAGCATAGCTCAGAAGCAAAGTACTTGTCTTATATGTATGGATCAATTCCGGGCACCAAGAAAGAGAAAGAGAGAAAGAAAGAAAAGAAGAAAGAAAGAAATGAGAGAAAGAGAAAGAAGGAAAGAGAGAGAAAGAAAGAAGAAAGAGAAAGAAATAAAGGAAGGAAGGAAGGAAGGAAGGAAGGAAGGAAGGAAGGAAGGAAGGAAGGAAGGAAAGAAGGAAGGAAGGAAGGAAGAAGGAAGCAAGCAAGCTATTTTATGTATATTAAAACAGTGTAAGCAAAGACATTTTAACTTCAAAATAATCCTTGAAAAATAAAGAGAAAATTAGTCTGTTCTTTTATAGAAATGAGGATTTCTGTTGATTTAACCCTACAAGCGGACACTGAGAATTAGAGATGTGTTTCACGGATCTCCCACACGTAGCTAAGTCAGCACTCACTATATTGGTAGATTCATCTTATTTAGGTTTAGTTTAGGTCACTCCAGGAATTGGTATCTAAGTTCTTAGGACTCAGTAAATGGCTGCGGAAGAATCTGGAGCAAGAGTTGGAGTATCACAATAGCCAGCCCCCAAACAAGCTTCCATCTGAAAAGGTGACCACGCAATGCAACTCATATTTTAGAAATCCCAGCACATCAAGGAGTCAGTGCTTAGATTTTCTGTTCTCTCCATATGCCTTAGGCTGCCTGAGACATCTCTTCTACCTTTCTGAGATACATGTGTCTTACCTTTGGAACAGGTGTGCCTTTGCCCTAAATGGACCAGTTGGATTCCGGGGGGATTATTTTTAGGTGAATTACCAGTCTGTACACCACTTTTGCCCAATTTCTGCAGACGTGAAACAAGTTCTAATTCAGATAAGATGCCTGGCTTTGCAGATGCTTTTCCCCTTACTGTTTAGTCTATTCTGAATTTCTAGTGCTGTAAGGTCTCTCCCTCTCTCCACCCACCCCTCCTTTTTAGGGCCACACATAGCAACACTCATAGTTTACTGCTCCATCTGCACTAAGCATTACTCCTGGAACATGGGTTGGTGAAGTGCAAGGTAAATGCTCTACCCACTGTACTATTTCTCTGGCCTTCCTGGCCCCAGGACCAATCTCTCTCTCTCTCTCTCTCTCTCTCTCTCTCTCTCTCTCTCTCTCTCTCTCTCTCTTCTTCCCTCCCTCTCTCTCTTTAACTAAACTGTGATTTTTAGGTTGTGTGTGCTTGTGTTCTCATTCTGATGCTATACCATTTGACAGTTTTTTTGTGTTGTGCATTGTGTATATCACAGTATAATGCTTAGGAGAATTTTCTTAGTCTTTTAAAGGAGAGGCAATGACATGTATCAGATTACGGTTATTCATCGGAGACAAAATCAATGGAAATGATTATGGGAAAACAAGAAGTTAAGATGTAGCTGGAAATTAAAAAAAAATTAATTCATTCAAACACTTCTCTAGCAATAAAAGTGTGAAAAGAAATTAGCATAAATATTTATACAAGGAGTGAATTAAGGGGGATTGGTGATTGTTAAAGTAGTGAATGTCGACGGTTCATGTCCCACAAAAAGAATGAATCATAAGATCCCATACTGTAAAGCTGATGATAGGTGTGCTCATCAACTAGAAATTAATTTGATTCAAGAAAAAGAGCATCTTGGGTTAGAGTAGATAATTTATAGTGACATATAGGCTCTTGGTAGTCTGGAATTACATAGAGCAAGCATTTATGAGTCACGTTTTGGTGGAAAGGGTAAGAAAGAAACAGTTGCTGTTGATTGGGACAGTGATTTTTCAGATAAGTACAAGATGGGACAATGAAGGGCTGGGTCTGTGAAGAGAGCGCTATTTTTGCAACACATATGTGGTGTATAACAAGTATTTGTTGGGTGAATGAATGGAAATTACTGACTAGCTTGATTCATTCTTGATCTATCTTCTATTTCTTTGGTTTTCATAATTTTTATTATTGATAGAATACCTTGCAATTACTGGAGTTACAAAAAGTTTAATTTCCTTTATTTCCTTTTGCCATTTTGGGTCTACCTGGCGATGCTCAGGGGTTACTCCTGGCTCCGCACGCAGGAATTACCTCTGCGTGCAGACCATATGGGATGGGGTACCATACCATACGGGGTGCTGTGGATAGAACTTGGGTTGGCTACGTGCTATTCAAATGCCCTACCCACTGTACTATCACTCTAGCTCCAGATTAATTACTTTTTGTCAATTTTTTTCTGGGTCACACTTGGCAGTGCACAGAGCTTACTCCTGGCTCCTGACTCTGCTCAGGGATTACTCCTTGATGGTTTGGGTGACCATATGTGTGCTACCTTGACTCGAGCTTGAAGAAAAAAAATTGCTACTATTATTATTATTGATTTTTGGGCCACACCTACAATGCTCAGGGGTTACTCCTGGCTCTGCACCTAGGAATTCAGACTAAAATATTTGTATGAGAATCTTTGTATGAGAATAAAAGAGGAAAACAATCAGGGAGTCTATCCAATTTAAAAAAGCATAAAGTATCTAGGAGTCAGCTTAAGAAAAGATATGGGAAAGCCATCATAACTTTAAATCACCTGAGAAAGAGATAAAAGAACTCTTTAAAAATGGAAAAATATCCCACACTCATGATTGAAAGAATCAATATTATTAAAACAACTATCCAACGTAAGGGGCTGGAGCAATAGCACAGCATGTAGGGCGTTTGATTTGCATGAGTCCGACCTGGTTTCGATTCCTCCATCCCACTCAGAGAGCCCGGCAAGCTACCAAGAGTATCCCGCCCACATGGCAGAGCCTGGCAAGCTTCCTGTGGCATATTCAATATGCCAAAAACAGTAACAACAAGTCTCACCATGGAGACGTTACTGGTGCCCACTCGAGCAAATTGATGAGCAACGGGATGACAGTGATACAGTGATCCTACTTAAGTTATTACATAGATTGCAAGTATTCAATTTCTATGTAATTTCAGATGATATTCTTCCAGTGTCTAGAAAAATCAATAATAAAGTTTGAATGGAATCAGCAAAGAACACTAGTAGTTAGAGCCATACTGAAAAATAAGAAATTGGGGGAGGCGGGAATTTCACTTCCTAATTTAGAACTATTTTATAAAGCTATAGTGATCAGAAGGACATGGTACTGAAAGTTATCTTTAGATAGATCCTTTGCTCAATATGTCCTAATTGATATGACAAAATACAATATGTACGGGCAGCTAATTTTTTATAAAGGAGCTGAGAAAATTAAATGGAGTAAAGCTAGCTTCTTTAACAAATGGTGCTGGGAAAATTGTATAACTACATGTAAGAAACTAAAGCTGATTTATATCTTACACCTCACAGAAAAGTCAATCCCATATGGAACAAGGACCTTGAGTTAAGATCAGAAACTCTTAAGTACATTGAGGAAAATATAGGCAGAAAACTTCAAGATTTGGATCTCAAAGGGCCTTCAATTATCTGACACCACTGACAAAGGCAACAAAATAAAAATAAACAAATGGGGCTGCATAAAGTTAAAGAGCTTCTACATGGCAAAAAATAAAACAAAAATCAAAACCCAAAAAACCCACAACAAATCCCCCAAAACATGAGCTAAACCTAAAAGACAACTAGCTGAATAGGGAAAAATATTTGTATTCAACACATCAGATAAAGGTTTGATATCCAGGATATATAAAGTACTCACAAAGATTAACAAAAAAATGTGAAAGCTCCATCAATAGATGGGGAGAGGAAATAAATAGACACTTCTAAGAGAAGACAGGCCAGTGGGCACATTAAAAAGTGCTCAGCATTACTTATTAGTAGAGAAATTCAAATCAAGACAACGAGATGCCATCTCACAGCAGAGAATTAGCACATATCAAAAATAAGAGCAATCTGTGTTGGCAAGGATGTGGTGAGAAAGAAACTTTTACCCAGTGCTGGTGGGAATGTTGTCTGGTACAACCCCTGTCAAGAATAGTATGGAGAGTTCTCAGTAAACTTAGAATTGAACCTCCATATGACCCAGGAAATCCTGTTTGGGGCCTCTATCCCAGGATATAAAAATACTGCCTCAAAAGGACACATGCAGGCCATTATTCATTGTTAAATTCATTACAGTAGTTAAGATATGGAATCAACCCAGGTGTCCAAGGATAGATGAGTGGATTATGAGGAGATGGTTACATATACACAATGAAATACTATATAGCTCTGAAAATAAAAATAAATAAAAGACAAAAAAAATCCCTGACAAAATCATTCAATTTGCTGCAATCTGGAAGATAGCAAGTTGAGATAAATAGGGGAGGAGAAGAAAGACAAACACAGGATGATCTTGCTATCTTTGACATAGAGAATACCAGAAGAGGAAATGTTCTGTAGTAAAAGGGGGATGCTTAGACCATCTTTGATCCCAGTGTTTAGAGAGGAGACAAACAGAAAAGAAAATAAACCATGGAGGAAAGAAGAGAACAAGAAGTAATGGGTTAATAGGCTTTAGGGCTTCAGTTATTCCAGTAATATGAGTCAGGGATTTAACGATATATCCAAACCCCAAACTCAACAGAACTGAAAACATGGGATCTTAGCAGCAACCACCAAAACGTTGTAATGAACCTGTGAAGTTGACAGAAGTGGGTGCAGTATGAGTTGGGGTGGGGAGGGATCTGGGAACACTGGTGGGGGAAGTTCACACTGATGGAGTGATTGGCATTGAAATATTGTATGCCTAAAACACAACTATCAGTAACCTTGTAAATCATGGCCCTTTAATAAAAATTATCACTGTATCACTGTCATTCGATTTGCTCAAGTGGGCATCAGTAACATCTCCACTGTGAGACTTGTTGTTACTGTTTTTGGCATATTGAATATGCCATAGGTAGCTTGCCAGACTCTGCCGTGCAGGTGGGATACTCTTGGTAGCTTACTGGGCTCTCCAAAAGGGATGGAGGAATCGAACCCAGGTCGGCAACGTGCAAGGCAAATGCCCTACCTGCTGTGCTATCACTCCAGCCCTATTAAAAAATATTAAAAATGTATCATTAAATCTTATAAACTTTAAATTTACTAACAGTTTAACATAAGAGGAAAATAGGAACATCCAGGGTAAAAAAGTTTCGAGCACAGGAATTTGTCTTTAAAATAACAAGATTTCCAAGAATATAAGACAGTGATTAAATTTCAACATAACATGAAGAGAATCACAAGCCTATTCGATTTTGTAAGAAAAAAGTGATCAGATATTCAAAATAAAATCACAGTGATAATTCAAGTAGAAGAGGAGAAAAATGAGATTTAGAGTAAAATGAATAAATGTTTTATGTAAAGTATCCTATTTCATTATGACTATTTCAATACAAAGATAAACGGCATTTCAGAAGATGAAGAAAGAAAGAAAAAGAAATAGGGATTCTATTCAAATAAATAATAGTAGAGAGTTTCCAAAATCTCAGCAAATAACTCTCCTGGAAATAGAGAGGACACCCAAATTCTTGATTTGGAGGCCAATTATACCAATATACATTGTGCAGTTGTCCAAAGTCAACAACAAAGACAAAATATTGAAGGTCTTTATTAAAATGAAACAAAAATTTAGGAGTGTAGGCTTTGCATAAGCCCTACCCTGGCTTAATCCCACAGCACATTAGCAGGCAGAGTTCTGGAGGTCCTGTCACTGCCCTTTGTCACCCCGTCAGTCCTTGGAACTGCAGGCCTTGTGTCTTTGACCCTGACACTGAGTCATCTGTCCCAGAGGACCAAGCATTACTAGGACTAACCTCTCAACTCCCCGAGCACAGTTTGGAAAGCTCCTCAAAATAAAACAGAAAACAACAAGAATGACTTCTATTAGACTTTTATCAGAATTCTCACCCCTGAGTTCTCAGGGCTTTGGGGCGAGTGGAATGACACATCTGTCTAACCGAAAAATGCAAACTGCTAGCCAAGAATATTCTATCGTGCAAAATTAATATTCAAAATAGATGGAGCAACAATGGCTTGAGTTTTATGGCTAGGAAAGTTTAAAGCTGTAGGGAATGAAAGGTAGTTTCAAGGAAAATGAATTAAGTGTGGTCAGCTGTATAATCTCCGGGCGGCCAGGGAAGGCCCCCACGGGGCTCTCCCCTGTGCTGCTGGGTTGGAGGTCTCGGGCCCCTCGCCCACCCAGAGTGGCCCGTGCCATGGGGCAGACAGAAGAGGAAAGGAGGACCAAGCTGGTTGCTGATTGGTTGCCATTTATTCACTCTCTCGTCTCTCCCATCTCACACACTCTTCCTTCCTAACCTCTCACTCCTTGATCCCAGATCCCAGGATTCTCCCTCTGACTCTGACTCCTGGATTCTGACTCTGACCACTTTTCTCCCAAGGACTCCCTACTCCTCTTTCTGCCTCTCCCCCCCTCAAAATCAACATAAGAAAGCCCTTCCTGACTGCCCATCAGGCTCCAGGGCAGAAACACCACCTAGGGGTCTTCTAGCATCTTAATTAACATCTTAATAAGTTATTTTTGTATGGGCTCAGTAAGAGATACATTGAGGCTTTTTATTTTTTTTTAAGGCAGCTCTCCTGGGAACATCTGGCCACAGACTCAGACTACAGTTCTCAGCCCAGATTAAACATAAGCTTCCTGTAGTAATGTTATCCTACAGTCAGAGTAGCAAATAGTTTACCAATAAGATTTCAAGGCTATGAAGTAGTCATTCTCATTGAGGGGATATCTTACCTTCTAGATTAGCTTTTTTTTTTTTTTGCTTTTTGGGTCACACCCAGCGATGCTCAGGGGTTACTCCTGGCTTTGCACTCAGGAATTACTCCTGGCGGTGCTTGGGGGACCATATGGGATGCCGGGGATTGAACCCGGGTCAGCCTCATGCAAGGCAAACGCCCTACCCGCTGTGCTATCGCTCCGGCCCCATAGATTAGCTTTGTAATTGTTACTCAAACAATTTTACAAATATCCCAAAAAGGGATGTACAGTATTTGATGTCAGATGTAACATTAGATTCTTTCCTGGAAGCTAGAGTGGAGCAGAGAAGACCTGAGAATTCACAAATTGAAGGCAGAAAAGATATCAAATGGAACCAAAAGTGACCCTAGAGGCCACATTATTGTTAATGGAATCTATTTAGTTCACAAACTTTGTATTTTTAACCTCAGTAATTCTGTACTAGCTTCAAAACACACATCAACAGGGTAAGAGATCAATTAGATACTAGAAAACCATTGACTTAAAGAAATATTTTCTATATGAGCTTAGCTTTGAGGTGGAGATGTTGCCTTTTAGATGCCATTTTTAATAATAATCCAAAAAGAATGATTTTTTTAAAGTTCTGTACAATTCATAGATGAGACATTTGCACAGAATACTTAATAAACCTTTATTTAATAGTCAGCAATATATACAGAAGAGTAAGCAGGTATTTTAAATTTAAATTTTGTATTAACTCACAGCAGTTAGGGCATTTGCCTTGTACGTGGTCGACCTGGGTACGAGTCCTCCGTCCCTCTCAGAGAGCCCAGCAAGTTACCGAGAGTATCCCGTCCACATAGCAGAGCCTGGGAAGCTCCCCTTGGCATATTCGATATGCCAAAAACAGTAACAACAAGTCTCACAATGGAGACCCAAAAAGCAAAAAAAAAAAAAAAAAAGAATGTACATTTTCTATTTTAGGAAACATACTTATAGCATCACAATATCATTTGACACCTTTAGAATCAAAGCCTTTGGGGTTTCAAATTATATGTTCAGTTGTAGGTAGAGTACTTTCTAGAATTATGTTATTGGGGCAAGTTCTAAATCATAGCAGGTCACTGCTTCCTATTTATTACAACAGAACTTGTAGGGTACAGTTTATTTATTTATTTTTTTACTTTGAGGATCATTCATTGTTACAAGTAATACTCAGTATAGTAGCAGGGAAAGAATGAGAAAACATTAAATGGCAACTCATAGATTTATTCTTTGTTATCCATGCCTATCTCTGTGATGTGAATATAAATATCTTTTATTGATCTGGATCCAATGTTGCATGAGCTGAAGGTAAAACCTGTGGCACTGTCAGAGGTAGTAAGGAAAAATAGGGATATGTGTCTATCCAGGAGCCAAGATTCCTTTCAGCTGTCTGCCATCCTCAGGGGACAACTTTGCTTGGTCCCAAAAGCATGACACCATGGCATTCATTACAGTCTTCCCTGTCTGCCGCTCAAACCCCTTTCTTCATATGACAAGTTAACACCATCTCGACTAGCTGCCTAGTTTCTTTTCCTGCGGACTCTCAGGAAGGCTATTGGTGTGAACTGGAGTCTATAACTGCCCCTGCTCTCCAGATGACAGCAGGTGGTCTCCGTTGAATCCCTTCCATTTTAGATGTCTTCTCCCCTTGCCTAGCACCTCTGCTGGTCAGGCTGGTTTGCCTGATGTCCTTCCCAGATTATTCTCTCTGAGGGATTCTGAGCTCTTGGTAATTTTGTCATTCGTATCCATTTATTGTCAAACTGAATAGACTCTTAGGAAGAGTTTCCTCAGTAGCTTATCTTGTTTGGCCAGGAACAGAGCAAGGAGTGTTTGGCCAGGAACAGTGCCAGACATAGTTTGTTGTTATTTTGGTAGAATTTTGTAGAGCTTCAGCCCCTACCTTCTTCAAATTATTAGAATTAATTTCTCCTTTCATGAATCTAAAGAAACCAGGTAGCAAATCTGTCCGGGTAGGAGATTTCAGGGTACTTTCACTGTGTATACTTTTAGAAGAAGTACTTCCTTGGGAAGTCTGTAATCACAGGGAACATGGTTGTGGGGATAAGAAGTACAGATATTCTGAATGGCATATTGAGAGGAATAATTATTAAGTTAATGATCATATAACGTTTTGGTTCCCAGTTTCATGTATTCTCTCTACTGGGAATACCAAACCTGTGGTGGTCATGTATTTAGAGTACATATCGTCTTGAAGTATGTTAAACTATCCTGTTAGAGAATAATTTCTAAGATTGAAATGTATTCTAAAAATTTTTTTTTCTTTTTGGGTCACACCTGGCGATGTTCAAGGATGACTCCTGGCTCTGAACTCAGGAATCACTCCTGGCAGTGCTTGGGGGATGGTATGGGATGCTGGAAATCGTACCCGAGTTGGCCACTTGCAAGGCAAATGCCCTACCCACTCTACTATCACTCCAGCCCCTATTTATTTATTTTTATCTCTCTGGAAACTTCTGGGGATTGTGTTATGTCATCAGACCAGAGTTATCCATGACCATAACTCCACTGTTGCACATCCATTTAGTGAATTACACTGTCCTTCTCCCCACTGGTCTGGGGACAGGAAGCTACATTCATATACATAATTGTATTCATGAAATTAAATGCAATATTTCTAATTTAAAACTGAATTTCAAAGTGATAAATTGCTACTAAGTATATAGCAGATCTTTTGAAAAAATTGTATATGTACTCAGTGCTATTTTCTTACTGGTAGATTGGCTGTCTGGTACCTGTGTCAACCTGGATGTTACCATGTTGAGTTAATACATAATCTTCATCTCAAACACAATTGAACAAATAATTCTGTTTCTTTGGTTATTTATAGTCACTTTCATGGTATATTTTCTTGGGTGCCCCTTAATATGTGACACAAAAAATTTCACACTTGGAAACATTTTTTTTTTTAAATTTTATTGAATCACCATGTGGAGGGTTACATAGTTCTCAGGATTATGTCAGTTATACAATACTCAAACACCCTTCTCTTCACCAGTGCCCATCTTCCATCACCAACCCCCCCAGTATACCTGCCGCCCCCTCCCACCTCCCCAGTCCCCACCCTTGTAAGTGATAAGTTTCACTTCGTTTACGCTTTATCTCGATTACATTCCATGTTTCAACACACAACTCACTACCGTTGTTGGGGTTTCCCCCCAAAAAGAAAAAGACAGTCCTATTGCCAAGGAGGCATTTGATAGTTCTCCACTGCTAAGAATATAGAGATATTAAGTCCCGCTGTTTGTTACATAACTTTTCTTTTTCCCCCTTGCCCCGAGCCACCGAGTTCACGCCTGTTTAGTAATCGCCACGCTGCCTGACAAGGGAAAAAAAACCGAAAAGGATGGTTATTTCCCGTCATCAGCAGGCGTGGGGCTCTGGCTTAGTTGATAGACTAGTAGAGTGTCTGCAAGCAGTTTCTGGAACCAAAGGTCTTGCGCTGGTATCGGCTCCGGCTCGAGATTCCACCAGCGTCCCACTGTTCCATGTACATAATTTTCCCCCTTATATCCCATTCCTACGCCACCAGGTCTGTTTGCTTAATGGACATCACACTGTAGTTGACGCCACGCCGCGTTTCTTCCTGAGAAAGAAGAAAATTTCTTCTCAGCCGGCGTGGGGATATAGCTTAGTTCAGTCTAGAGAGATGGCTACCACTTTGATTGCCTTCAATATTTCAGCAACAGACTTACTATTCTTGTTAGGATCTCCCACAAAAGTCCAACCCATTAAAAAGGGACATATTACATATTGCTGATGCTAAGATGACATTAGGTCGCGCGGCCACAGCCGCGCAGTTTTGGGTTTCTGTATAAAGTCCAGGGAAAGTACAACCAGAAATAACATCACTACAGACTTTTACCCTTTTATGGTGCTCATAAGATGGAGAAACCTAGAGAGAGGCTCAGCGTCTCCATTTTGCGCTCAGAAAGCTGCGGGCCCTGCGCTGTGCTCGGGAGGAAGGAGTTGAGAGAGAGAGGTTAAAAGAATTGGGGGATGCCTGGTTCCTACTGTCTCAGCCCGCCGTGGGGTCTCACATTTGGAAACTTTTTTTTTTTAATTTTTATTAGTGAATTACTGTGAAGTACAATTACAAACTTATGAACTTTCATGTTTGCATTTTGTACATTGTTTTTAACTTAAGTCACACACCTCATCCCTAGATCTCACTGATACATATTTTCCTACTCACAACTTTCACAGGTTCCTAATAAATTAACCCAGTGAGTTGCCATTGCTCATGAGTCCATATATTCTCTGTGGAATACTTCTCTTCCTACCCCAGTGGATAAAACAGCAGGTAACATGCTCCAAATATACTCACTGGGAGTATTTGGTTTCATTCTTGTCTTCTAGTGCCATTGATGGTTGAAACAATACTATACTGTTTCATTTTTAATGGACTATCTACATACTTAGATATTAATATACTAAATAGTTCATCTACATACTACATTCAGATTCCCCCTTAACTATCTCTAAGAGATATCTTCTAATGAGTAGACACACACACATACTCTCTCTCTCTCTTCCTCTCTCTCTCTCTCACATGCACACAATATGTATATAATTTTTTTCCCAATAAAAATAAAATTCATGTACTGGGAATTCAGAGCCTAGTACTTCACTTAAATTTATATAAACCCATATAATTTTTATTTTTCTCTTGATATACCCTCTCGGAGAGCCTGGCAAGCTACTGAGAGTATCCCGCCTGCACGGCAGAGCCTGGCAAGCTACCCTTGGTGTATTCCATATGCCAAAAACAGTAACAACAAGTCTCACCATGGAGACGTTACTGGTACCCGCTCGAGCAAATTGATGAACAACGGGATGACAGTGCTACAGTGCAACTAACTTAGTATCAATGATAACCCATACTCATATCTTAAAGTTCTAAAAATGTTAGTAAATTTTAAAAATGCATATGCTTACTTAAGTGGAACTTTTTAGTGAAGGAGTATGACAATTAGCACATTTATTTGCTCTGATTTAGATGGAGTCTAGATCTCAGAGATCTTATCTCTGCTTGAATCAATGGGTTCAATTTGATTATTAGCTAAGACTCAAGACTTGGATAAGCAGTTTATTTTCTCATTGGAAAATTTTTTCTCAATATATATTTTCTTTTTTTGGGGGGCCACACCCAGTAATGCACAGGGGTTACTCCTGGCTCATGCATTCAGAAATTACTCCTGGCAGTGCTTAGGGGACCATATGGGATGCTGGGAATTGAACCCTGGTAGGCCGCCTGCAAGGCAAACGCCCTCCCCGCTGTGCTATCGCTCCAGCCCCTGTTCTCAATATCTTAATAATATATTATGATTATTTTGGCTTTTGTAAATTAATATCAATGGAGGAGTGCATATCCATCAGAACCATCTCCATAGCTGTCTTTAAATGTCATATTTGGTTGGTGGAGAAAGAGTACAGCATGCAAGACACTTACTTCGTACGAGACTGACCTGAGTTCAGTCTCCAGCATCACATACTGTCCCTTGAGCACATCTAGGTGTGATTCCTCAAAGAATAGCCAGAAATTAGTCCTGAGCCCCACCAGGTATATTCCCCTGCCCTAAAAAATTGTACCTTGGTTGTCATTTCAGTATTACAGTTTGTTTTAGAATAGTCCCTACATTTTTTATGCAGTTAACTCTTACCTCAACAGTTTCCGGATCCTCTCACTGCCATTGTGAGCAGAGCATCATTCTGTAAAATTCCTGCTCTAGGTGACAGTCATCGTGAGGTCTTCAGTGATGCCATTGGGAAACTAGTTATATTATTTATGTCTTTGGTAAATGCTTCATCCTCCACAGAACATTTTTGGCTAGTGAATATTCTGGCTTTATTCAGTGTATCTGCTCTAGTACATCCAAAGACTTGAAAGTTATGAGCCTTTTCCTACACTGTTTGCCTTTCTATTTATATTACTGAAGTTTTTCCAAGCTTCTAAGAAACAACATCACTTTGTGTTAGTTCTATCTCCCAGAGTCCCTGCAAAGAATTAAATTTAATTGATGAGCCCTTCCATTGCAAAAATTCCCACTTTAACTTATAAAGTTAGAACCGGGTAATATATTTCTATTCATCTAGGACTCTCATGATTTAGTTGATAGAAATGAATCCATTTACAAGTTTTCACTGGTGCATGAATTTTGGTGAGGTTCTGCGGTTTCTCCAAAATATTGTCTCTTGCTTCTCTTAACACCTTTCACTTTACCTAACTGGATTATCTTATGACACTACTGTAATTATTGATCTGGAAGCTCATAGGAGTATTTTTGCAGATATCAATGACCAGGTTCATAGATTTCCTTCCAAGTTAGAGTTAAATAGTAGTCACTAATAGGGAGAATTCATTTTGTCAGTCTCAGAAGATTGGCGGAGAACAGGGGACATAAAAAGTTTCAAGTGATTTAACCCACATCTTATGATTCACAGTCAGTTTTCTCCCCTAACTTGGCGTAACTAACCTGCCTAAGTTGTAATTAAATCTTTTCAAGAGCTTTGAAATTCATATGATTAATTCCTGGATCTCTTATCTTGTATCTATTGTAGAGATGAGGACTTATCCGGCGACACAGATATCCATTCTCCTTAAACTAATGACTGAATTCTCTTAGCCATTCATTTCTTTCTTTATTCCATCAAAACATCTCAACAATAGCTGTTCTTTTACACTCTTACCAGTATTACCTCCCCTCAAGTTCTTCAGTACCTTGAGATATTGTATTCTTCGTATAATACCTTTCCAGCGGTATCCCACCCTGGTCCACCACTAGAGTACATCTTAACACTTTCAGAATTACAGTTTACCCTACTCTAGAGATTTCCCATATCTTATCATATTAAATCATTATTGCCAACTCAGCAGAAAGGATTTCATTAAAATGTCCTGGTTTGCCATCTTTTTCTCAGCAATCACAACATTCTTAAGATTGTCTGGAAAAAAGACTATGGAGATCTATGCAGCACATCTTTAGGATAAAGTAGACGAAGATGCTGGATTGCAATGCATTTGCAAGAGAGAATTTGGTTAACATCAGTGGGTATGCTGATAGTCGGATGACAGGCCCCAGAGTTAAAACAAGAAGACTTAGTAGTCAAACACCCATATCTATTAATCTTCGATATGGGCTTCCCCAGAGAAGGTTAGATAACTTGTGATCATAGAAATTCCAATAGAGTGACTCAGCAATGTGCTTTATCAATGAATTCAGTGCTCTCGGCATTAGAAGAATGTGTGACTGCTTGGTGACTGTGCCATACCCTATGTCCCCACTCATTCTGAGGGTAGATTTTGATGGAAGGATGGAGTACAAGTACTGGTGACTTTGACTTTAGTATTGAGGATACTAAATTGTATATTGCTTCCAGGTTCTTCTTTCTCCCAAGGTGCACCAGTTTACTCAACGGGCATTCTCAACAACTTTGTACAGAAATTCTGTTTAAGTTATATATTTAAATTATATTATATGATAGCAGATGGCGGTTTCTAGGTGAGAAGGATAGTCTCTCAAATCTCCATAGCATTTTTCTGAGTTTTGCCTTTATAGCCGTTCTTAAGAAAAGCTTCTGGGAATTGGAAGATCAGATAAAACAAGTTGAGTGCAAGCGTCTGAATAACATAACTTCAATGGGAAAATGGAAGTACGTTCACTCCTTTGTGAGAAGGGACTTTGGAAAATTTAAATTCAAATAGATATTATATATGTCTTACTCCCATTGTTAGGAGTAGATGCACAGTCTTAAACTGCTGTCTTAGTATCTTCCTATTATCTTCTTTTAGCTACGCTGGCACCTAGACTGGCAGTCAACCAACTGTTACCAACTGCATCTGCATTTATTCCCAAGTACTCTTTGAGGTAAGAGCTGCCTGCTGTTAAGCCTGTTTTAGTTTTCAGCAAAAGAGATTTAGCATATATAATTTAGTATTCCATCACTGGGCATACCTGAAATGTGCTGTCCATTTTCTGAAAAGGTTAAAAGATATCATCTTGGAAATACTGTCACTGTCACTGTCATCCCATTGCTCATCGATTTGTTCGAGCGGGCACCAGTAACGTCTCACATTGAGAAACTTATTGTTACTGTTTTTGGCACTCTTTGATACAGGAAAGGGATGGAATTACCACTTTGTAGAGTGAAACACAAATTTTAGTTTTAGTTATAAGTGCCACCCCCCCAGCTTGTATGCTTTAAAGTATAAGTAATTCCCCATCCCAATGAGACCCCGAGTCCCCAACCCACAAACAGTCCCTCTGGCTACTGATCAAGCTGCTTAATGGCCACATTCCCAGAGACACACAAGTGAAACTCAGAACTCAGCGGCTTTTGGCAGAAATCCCTCCAGATTTAATTATTAAAATTTCAGAATTCCAAAACATCCTATGCTATTCATAACCAGCAATAGAAAACAAACTGTCTAATGTTGCCTTTTCAGCAGGTGTTGGGGAGAAATCCCAAATAATAATGGTGGGTCTGGTGTCGAAATATTGAATGTAATCAAAGTAGGGAGAGAATAATGTGGAAATCATCTGCCACACAGATGAGGGGAGGGTGTGGGATGGGGGGTATACTGGGTGTTTTGGTGATGGAAAATGTGCACTGGGGAAGGGACAGGTGTCTCATCATTGTATGATCGAGAATTAAAACCGAAAGCTTTGTAACTGTTCTCACGGTGATTCAATAAATAAATTTATAAAAGAAAATAAATAAATAAAGTATAAGTAATTGATTTTCATCTGAGAGTTGGAATGAAATAAAGTACCATTGTGTGAGGATAATTGCATTTAAGAGTAAGATAGAGGATAATAATTATGCATCTTACTTTGGTTCTGTTTTCACACTAAACAACATTCATTAAAATTTAATATTCTGACTTTTACTATAAAATGAGGACACATCAAGAAGTAGGCATGATCAGTGAGGTGAGAAGAACAACTAGAAAGTCATATCAATAATCAAGGCTATGAGGCTGTGATGAGATGTAAAAGAATTTATGTTTCTTAATGTAAGCCTAATTATTACTGGAATATTTGGGGAGTTAGAAAAGTGTAACTTTTTGTTTAATTGTTAAATGATTTCTAGTAGACTTTATTTTTTAATTGTTGAAATTATTTTATTTCTTTATTTTAAATCATTTTTAGAAAGAAAGATTAGATTTAGAAAGATTGTCCTATTATGATATGAAAACTTAGTAGAATATATATATCTAGTTACCAAAGTTTATGTATTCAACATTGATTTATTATGCCTATAGTATAATATTAACTATAGGCATTATGTTGTACATTATATATAACTATAGGAATATTTGGAAACTTTTGAAATTTTGTTGCATAATTGAAACTTAAGATTCTTTGAAACATTTCCTCCTGAAGCATTTATTGCATGCATATGTGTTTTCTGGGTTATAGTGTTTAAAATAGGACAAGTCAGAAATTGTTTTGTTCTGTTTTGGTTTTTGATCACACCACACTGAGCTAAGGGTTTACTCCTAGTGATGTTCAGGTGATCATATAACATGACAGAGACTGAACCAGAGTCAACTGCATGCAAGAAAGGCATGTCCCAACTCTCCATCCGAGATATGTTAATATTGTGCTCTTAAAGAGGACAAAATACGGTGGAGGAAGACAGAAATGGGATTACAAGTAGAAGAATCGCTGTTGCCTATGAACTAGGTCATAGGAAAATATGGCAAAGAGAGAAAAGTTCCCAGAGAAAGAGAAGTGAAGTCTTCATGGGGAAAATGATTTTGGAAATGAAACACAATTTTTGAAGAAGGAGGGCTGGAAATGAAAGACACATTTTTGGTAGAGAGAATACAAAGTTCCTGAGGTGTGAAAGAACATGGAGCCCTCAGAGGATAAGGAGCTATTCTATGTGGTTGGATGTAGAGTAGGTGACTCTGTACATAAACAGTGTACATGTGTACTTGGGTTTGTGTGTTTTGAGGCAGCTCCTTAATTCACATTACATTTTCCTGTTTATAAATTTGCCAACATTTATTGCCTAGAGTAATAGTTATAAACTAGTAATGCAGTTCAGAGGGTCTAGACAGAATTTTATAATAACAGAAATCACTGATAGATTTAAAGGAAAAGAAGGGAAAAGCAAAAAGTGAAAAGAAAATACAGTTTAAGGGGAAAATAAAAAGCACCAGTTTTCTACATTTGAGGGACCTAGGGTATTGATTGAAGTAGGATAGTTTATTTCGTCAAAGTGAGATGAAAAAAAAATATCTACTCTATAGCTGCTTAGCTATTGTATGTCTATTCTTCACAAAGGAAAGGTTGCATAAGGAATACAGTACACATTTTTTTAAAATTCTAATTTAGGAGCCAAATTCTTGATATGTTTACTAGGAGAAAATATGACATCACTTGTAATTGTTAATGGATGACAATTTGTTCAGAGAAGAAGAATTAGGTTCTGACAGCTAATAAAACCCAGAAGACATGGATTTCTTTACAGTTAACTGTTTCTCCTCCACATCTCTTTTTACATTGCCTTATCTATTGTAAAATTTGGTTTCTGGCTAGAGTATTTCTTTTCCATGTCCCTGTAGAGTTTGAATGAAGAAAAATGGGTGACTTTCCCTGTGCAGAAAGTTGTAGTCTTTGTTTTCCTAAAAATATATGTAGTTTTTGATGTATTCATTTTTTTTATTGAATAACTGTGACAATAACTGTGACAATAACTGTTTGAGATACAATGATGGAATACCCATCCCTCCACCAGTGCAAAATTTCCACCAAAAATGTCCTTATTGTCCCCTTGACCCCAACCCAGTCCTCACCCTGCCTCCATGGTAGACAATTTCCCAGAACTCTCTCTCTATGTTTGGGCATTATATTTTACTTGATTTTTCCTACCATCATTTCAAGCTTACTTGCCAGGGACAGACACTAGATCATTCATCTTCCTTGTTCATTTTGAATATCATGAGAGGTCGTGCGGCCACAAAAGTGGCCACGGGCTTCTGGAATTCTAAGATTGTAAATGGTTGGGTTCCAAAGACATCTCTGTAGGGCACTGATCCATTTTGGGATTCAGTTGGGAGCGTCTGAACCAGGGCTGTTGGTGAGCTAAGATGGCGCCTGGAGCCAGGTTGTGGGTGTGACAGCCAGTGTGCTTAGCAGGTGGGGAGCTGGGGAGGGGCAGCCTGACTCTGCTGCCACCCTGCTGCTTGGAGACTTAATCCTGGAACCCGCATACCTGGGCCTTGCTTGTGGAAGCTCTTGGTTGCCGGGATTCCATCTGGAGTAGGCGGGGAGACTGCACCTGCTCCATCTGGGGTGCCCCGGTGATATTGGCTCAGTTTGGGGCCCAGAGAGATCTCCGGCTCTGTGATGCCTTCCTGTGGTGCCACTGCTGTGTCCTTATGATGTATTCTTAAAATAATTAAATAGGTTATGCATACAGATGCATGACTCAGTAACCACAATTGGTCTGTAATAAATTTTAGAGATAAAATAGTGAGTTCAGTCCAACAAAATTTAATTTATATAGCGTCTATTTACCTGATATAAATGAACCACCAAAATTAATGTAGACTTTCTTCTACTTTTCTTTGTTTTTTTGTCTCTTCATTCCCCCTTTCTTCTGTATGATTAAAAACCTTTATCTGCTTTCAATGCACAATTTCTTCCAAAATTATAATTTCCAGCTATTATTGTCATACTGATCCCTTCCCTATCCTAACTGCCCTCTGCCCCCAAGAGACCCTTAGACAAGCTTCAAACCACTGACCAGTCCTTCTGGCCCCTGTTTTCTGTGGCCTTGGATATTAGTCTCATACACAGCCATTAGCAAAAATGAAGTCATAAAATTTTCTTATAAATTGATGGACATGAAGAGTATCATGCTGAGTGAAATAAGTCAGAAAGAGAGAGAGAGATAGAATTATTGCAATATATGGGATATAATCAATAATGAATAATATGAGATAAGTACCATAGTTTCTTTAACCAGTCATCTGTACTTGGGCACTCCTGTTTCCAGATTCTGGCTATTGTGACTAGTGCTGCAATAAACAGAGTAGTGTAGATGGTATTTCTGCTGGATGTTTGGGGACCCCCGGGACATATTCCCAGAATTGGTATTGCTGGGTCCTATGGAAGCTCAATATCTAGCTTTTTGGTGAATGCCCATATTGTTTTGCCAAAAGACTGGACTATTCCCACCAACAATGAAGGAAGATCTCTTTCCCATGCATCCATGGCAGCACTTGAATCTCTTGTTCTTTTTTGTTGTGTACCCATCTCTGGGACGTGAGATATCTCATTGCTTTTATTTGCATCTCCCTGATGATTAGCAACAAGGATCATTTTTTCATGTGTCTTTTGGCCATTTGTATTTCTGCTTTAAGGAAGTTTCTGTTCATTTCTTCTCATTTTTTCATGGGATTTGGGTTAATTTTTTTCTTGTAAAATTCTACCAGTGCCTTATATATTTTGTATAATAACCCATTATCAGATGCTTATTGGGTAAATATTTTTTCCCAATCTGTGGGCTCTGTATCTTGGTTGATCACTGTTTCTTTTGTGGTGCAGAAGCTTCTTACTTTAATGTAGTCTTATTTGTTTATCTTTGCTTCCACTTGCTTGGTCAGTGGTGTTTCATCTTTGAAGATCCCTTTAGCTTCAGTGTCAGTGAGGATTCTCCCCACAATTTCCTCTGCATATCTCATGGATTCAGGTCTAATACTGAGGTCTTCAATGAATTTTGATCTGACTTTTGTGGCTGGTGTTAGAAAGAGGTCTGAGTTCATTTTTTGCTTTCTTCCAAGGATTGCTTTAATTATTTGTGAAAGGTTGTTGTTCCATATGAATTTCAGGAGTGCTTGATCTATTTTTTTTTTAAAAATACCATGGATATGTTTATGGGGACTGCATTGCATCTGTGTTACGGTATATTGCCATTTAGACAATGTTAATCCTTCCAATCCATAAGCAAGAAATGTGTTTCCATTTTATCATGTCCTCTTTTATTTCTTGAAGTAATTTTTTTTAGTTTTCTTTCTATAGGTCCTTCACCTCTTTAGTTAAACTGATTCTGAGATACTTTGTTTTCTGAGGCACGATTGTGAATGGGGTTGTTTTTCTAATCTCTCTCTTTTCTTTCATTTTTTTTGTAAATAGGAAAGTCATGGACTTTTGGTAGTGATTTTGTAACCTGCCACTGTACTATACAATTCTATTGTTTATGGAGTTTTTCCAAGATTATTTGTGATTTTCTAAGTATAATATCATGTTTTCTGCAAATAGTGAAAGCTTGAGTTCTTCTTTTCCTATCTGGATTCCCTTGATATCTTTTTCTTGCCTAACTGCTGTGCAAGTACTTTCAGTACTATATGATTAGGAGTGGCAAGAGTGGGTAACCTTGTCTTGTGCTGAATTTTAGGGTGAAAGCCTTTAGTTTTTCCCCGTTAAAAATAATGTATACTGTGAACTTGTGGTAGATGGTTTTGACAATATTTTATTGAGAGTTTTTATCAAGAATACTTGTTGAGGGGCTGGAGCTATAGCACAGTGGGTAGGGTGTTTGCCTTGCACAAAGCCGGCCTGGGTTCAATCTCCGGCATCCCATATGGTCCCCCAAGCACTGCCAAGAGTGGTTCCTGACTGCAGAGCCAGGAGTAACCCCTGTGCATCGCCAGGTGTGACCCAAAAAAGCAAAAAAAAAAGAATACTTGTTGAATCTTGTCAGATGCTTTCTCTGCACATATTGCTATGATTCCATCATTTTAAATTTTTCCTTTTATTGACATGATGTATTATGTTGATTGACTTGAGAATGTTAAACCATTCTTGCATTCCCTGAATGATACCTACTTGGTCATGGTGTATGATTTTTTTGAGTCGTTGGATTCTATTTATAAGTGTTTTGTTGAGGTTCTTTGTATCTGTGTTCATCAGGTAGTTCAGTCTGAAATATTCTTCTTTTGTGGTGTCTATGCTCTGGGTATTGAGGTGATATTTGGTTCATGGAAACTGGGACTTTCTGCTTCTTCAATGTCCTCGAAAAGCTTAAAAAGGATTGGTCCTATTGAAAGGTTTGAAAGAGTTCACTAGTGAATCCATCCGGGTCTGGGTTTTGTTTTGTGGAAGACTTTCAATTACAATTTCAATTTCCTTGATGATAGGTCTGTTCAGGTATTCCAAATCTTCTTGGATCAGCTTTGGAAGGTTATTATAATCCAGGAATTTATTCATTTATTCATTTCTTCAAGGTTCTCATGCATCCTTAACAACTCTATTTTAAATTCCTTGTCAGAGAGTTTATAGTTCATTATTACTGGTTGCACCATCTAGGCTAGAATCTTCTCTCACTAAGCCTGGAGGTTTCTGCATTGTCTTACTATTGTTACCGTCACAACTGGGATTTTTGCACTCACTGTTGCTTTTGTGTTTTACAGGGAATGTTGGTATGAGTAGGGGTTAATGGATATGGCCTATTGTGGTTGGGGTAGTGAGACTGCCCTAGTGAGTTCTGAATAGGAGGATATTTTGTGATTCTAACGGGATATGATGGTGTGTTTGTGTGGGGGGATAAATTGGTGGCCATGTCCGCAGCCACAGCTCAAGAGAACACACCCCCCGACCTTCTATCCTGAAAGTTCGAATATTACCGCTTTGCATATTGCATCAGTAGTTTGGAGCCACTGCCAGCTTGAGGCCCACACTGCCTTGAAAACCTCAGTGCTCCATCTTTCGGGTCTGCACAGTCCTTGTCCCACTCCTCTTTTATTATTTTAATCACTAAGAAATTCGAGAGTACTAGAGAGATACTAAAGGGGTTAAGTAACTTGCCTTGCACATAGCCTACTCTCACCCAATTCCTTGGTGGACCCTATAAGGTCAACCCAGCAGTGTTGGGAGTGATCCCAGGGCGCAGAACTAGAATTAAGCTCTGGACACCACCGGGTGTGGCCCAAAAGCAAATAAACAAATACAAAAAGAGACACTCTCATATTTGTCAAGCATTGAATATGTAGAAAAGTGAGGAAATTAGCAAAAAAATGAAGATCAATATTGTTAAATTAATTTTAAGTATTTTCTTATTTATTTGTCTGTTGTTACTACATAGTCGGAGCTCATTACTATTGAATTCATCTTTTCCACTGATTCTGTGTTTGCATAAGTAAATAAAATTTTAGGTAATAGAACAAAGCCACAGCGTGGAAATGATAATATCATGCAATAAATATAACTTATTGAGTTTACCTGTCATTTTAAACGGGCTATTTTCTAAATAATCATAATCTGTCTCAATATTATTTTATTTTATTTATTTCTCTTTTGGCTTTTTGGGTCATGCCCGGTGATGCTCAGGGATTACGCTTGGCTCTGCACTCAGGAATTGCTCCTGACAGTGCTCTGGGGACCATATGGGATGCTGGGGATTGAACCTGGGTTGGCTGCATGCAAGGCAAGTGCCCTACCACAGTACTCTCTCCAGTTCTCAATATTATTTTAATTGTATCCACCAATAAGTGATTAGGAGAAAAATAATAATTTAGTCATAGTTTTGGTACTTATTTTCTTAAACTGGTTGCTTTGTGAAAGTAACTATTGTCAAAATCATTTGCAATTCAGGTAATTCCCTGTCCACTCTCACAAATTTATTTACTTTTTGCTTTTTTTTGGGGGGGTCACACCCGGTGATGCTCAGGGTTTACTTCTGGCTCTGCACTCAGGAATTACTCCTGGTGGTGCTCAGGGGACCCTATGCGATGCTGGGAATTGAACCTGGGTTGGCTGCGTGCAAGGCAAACACCCTACATGCTGTGCTATTGCTCCAGCCCCCAACTCTTACAAATTTTTATGTGTTCTTTACCTGGAATAATTTTGGAAAGTGCTGGAAAGCACATAAATCTAGACTTGGATGCTAATAATTATTTTCACCCTTCTTTCAGACACTTCCTGAAGTTATGTGGAAATGAGAGAAAATCATGAGAACCCTCCTTCGGGAAGGCATATATTTCATCAGCAGAGATGTGCTTCTCTTGCTTTCAGACCACCCGCATTGGGGTAGAGCCACAGCTGCCTTCACTTCCATTTTCAGTGATTCATAGACCATCTGAACAGTGATGCTTGCCTTGGATTTACAGATTTTCATCCTGATCCCTTGTTTACTTTGGGGTCGAAACGCTTGCACGCATTGCCCTCCATGGTGGCTCATCTTTTCAAGAGCTTGATTTTACCTTACATACATAAACTTTGCAAAGGAATGTTTACAAAGAAATTGGGTCATACAACCAAAAAAAGAGAGTGGCAACAACAGAAAAAGGAGCAAGACTTTCTTCCGGAAGATCAAACCAAACCCCCCAAATTTTCTAATACCCTCAAGAGCACGGTAAAGAAAATTGCCAAGTGTTCCTCTACTTACAACTTCTCTACTAAAGAAGCGGAGACGAATCGAGAATTTTCCCTGTCACCCACCTTCAGTTATCGGGTAGCGATTGCCAATGGCCTGAAAAAGAATATTAATGCAACCAACAGTGATCATGAAGACCTGCTTCAAGAGTCATCTTCCATCGAGAGTTCCTATTCAGAATCACTAAGTGAACTAAGGACTGGTACTGAAAAGCAGGCTCTACCCCACCTCACCATGCCCGTCAGACGCAACAGAAAGAGTTCCAGCAGCCTGGCTCCTTCGGAAGGCAGCTCGGATGGGGAGCGGACTCTGCACGGCTTAAAGCTAGGAGCTCTGCGCAAGCTAAGGAAATGGAAGAAGAGTCAGGAGTGTGTCTCCTCGGATTCGGAGTTGAGTGCAATGAAGAAAACTTGGGGAATCCGAAGCAAATCTTTGGACAGAACGGCCCGCCACCCAAAGACAAGTGCCCTGGAGCCAGGATTCAGTTCCTCTGGCTGCATTAGCCAAACGCATGATGTCATGGAAATGATCTTTAAGGAGCTTCAGGGAATAAGTCAGATAGAAGTGGAGCTTTCTGAACTGCGAGGCCATGTGAATGCCCTCAAGCACTCCATCGATGAGATATCGAGCAGTGTGGAGGTTGTGCAGAGTGAGATTGAACAGCTTCGAACAGGTTTCATCCAGTCTAGAAGAGAGACGAGAGACATCCATGATTATATTAAACGCTTAGGTCAAATGGGCAGCAAGTCAAGCTTAAGATTTTTAAACGTGCCGGAGGAAAGATTTGAGCATGCTGAAAGCGTGGTGTACCAAATTCTAGTAGAGAAGCTGGGCTTTTCAGACACATTACATGCTATTAAAATTGAATTTGCTCAGAGGATAGGGCACCAGCGGGACTGTCCCAATGCAAAACCAAGGCCCATTCTCGTGTACTTTGAAACTCCCCAACAACGGGATTCTGTTTTAAAGAAATCTTATAAACTTAAAGGAACAGGCATTGGGATCTCCACAGATATTCTTACCCATGATATCAGAGAAAGGAAAGAGAGATCAATACCGTCCTCCCAGACATATGAAAGCATGGATATGAAGCTGTCCACCCCAGAACCCAAAATCAAGACCAGTTGGTTGCCACAAAATGATAGTGATGGAGAACTGGAATCTGATCTCAACAGAAACAGCTACGCCCCGCTTTCCACGTCTGAGTTCCCAATAAAGGGAAGTACTTCCAAGTCAAGTTCGAAATCACACAGTGCTAGATCCAAGAATAAAACTGCTCACAGCAGCAGAACCTCAAATAAATCAAACGATTACAAAATGGGCTCACCAGACTCAACGAGTGTGGACCAGCAGACCGGAGCTCGTTACACAGATGCAACACCGCTCTGGCATTCTCAGAGTGATTTTTTCACGGCTAAACTTAGTCGTTCTGAGTCAGATTTCTCAAAATTGTGCCAATCTTACTCAGAAGACTTTGCAGAAAATCAGTTTTTCACTCGAACTCACGGCAGCTCCCTCCTGTCGTGCTCCGACTGGGAACTCTGGCAGCGGAAACAGGAGGGCATTCTTGCCTTGTGTGGCAGTCCTCAGGGTCAGCCTTCACATGTGGCTGGGCAGGGGGTTCAAGGGCCGAGTGAAGCTGCGAACACAGAAACTGAGGGTCATGGAATGAGTAACAGCCTGGTGTGTGCCTCTGAAAGCCAGAGTCACAACAGCGACTCTCAGGTTTCCTTACATGACCTTTCTCCGTGGAAGGAATGGGATAACGGAGCGCAGGTCGTTGCGTTAGGCTTGGATTCATCTGTCAAGGAAGCTTTTGATTTTGACACGAACAGCCTCTCTGATCAACAACTAGATGTTTCCAATAGAGAGCTGGAAGACTCAGGAAAGTGCCACAGTGACCTTCAGGATGACTCTGAGAGCTGTGATTTAACCCAAGATGACAATTCCTCTCCATGCCCAGGGCTGGATAATGAACCAAAGGTGGAATGGGGCAGTCAGTATGATTATACTGAAGCTAAAGCTAAAGAAGAGTACCCCAATCGGAACCAGTTGTCCATGATGTACCGGAGTCAAAGTGAAATGCAAAGCGATGACTCCGAGGAAGCCCCACCCAAATCTTGGCAGAGCCGATTAAGCATTGACCTTTCTGACAAATCGTTCAGCTTTCCAAAATTTGGATCTACACTCCAAAGGGCTAAGTCAGCCTTGGAAGTCGTGTGGAACAAAAGCACTCAGAGTCTCAGTGGGTATGAAGACAGTGGTTCTTCTTTAATGGGGCGATTTAGGACATTATCCCAATCAACTGCAAATGAATCAAGTACCACCCTTGACTCTGACATCTACACAGAGCCCTATTACTACAAAGCAGAGGATGAGAAGGACTATAGTGAACCAGTTGATAGTGAAACCGATTATGTCGAAGTGATGGAACAAGTCCTTGCTAAGCTAGAGAACAGGACCAGTATCGTGGAAACGGATGAACAGATGCAGGAATATGATCACCCTTCGTATGAAACGCCCTATGAAACCCCCCAAGATGAGGGTTATGATGGACAGGAGGATGATATGGTGAGCGAAGGGGGATTGGAACCCCTAAATGAAATATCAGATGAAATAGAAATAGAAGATGAAAACCAAAACATCCCTGAGCAGCCAGTGGAAACCCCAAAGCCCAAAAGAATCCGCCCGTCTTTCAAAGAAGCAGCTTTAAGTGCCTACAGAAAGCAGATGGCAGAATTGGAGGAGAAGATCCTGGCTGGAGGTACTCATATTTAAATACTACTTTACGAAGTAACTGCGTTTTAATAGTTGGTAGTACTTCTTTAGGGCATGTTCTCTTTATACTCTTTAACAGGTAGAACTTACCTGCTAGGAATTTGTTTATTCTGAGAAACATTCTCATTTTACTCAATGAGGCCTCTCAACAAGTTGTTTTTGGTGACTTATAGAGTGAAAGTGTTTTGAAGTATGAAGATCATACAAAAATGAACATTAAAGGGGGTAGAGGTAGTAGAGTGGGTAAGATGCTTTCCTTGCATACAGCTGACCCCGGTTCAATCCCTGGAACCATATATAGTTCCCTGGGTCTTTCCTAGAGTGATACCCAACACAGAGCCAGGAGTAAGCCCTGAGCACAGACTGGTGCCCATCACCCCCCAAAAAAACCATGTAAGTTCAGTGACATAAAAGTTCCCTATTAGGATTAGGTACAGGGTTTATTTTATATTAACCAATTATAAGCATCAATTTTCAAAAGGTGAGAAAAACTAGGGTATTCTGGAATCCAGCCTAGGGTTAACAAGAAGGGTTGGGGGAGACGTTATAGTCAATTTGATTACTAACGTCTACATTTTCAGCCTATCGCTTCATTTTACCTCATATATAAACTCTGAGCCAGTAGGAAGCAGGTATTGGTTCAGCATAGCCAAACCGAGGTACCCTGTGGGGTGAAGGGATATCAGAGCCCCCCTCACTGAAACGCAATAGAGTGAAAACCCTAAGCCACGTCTGAGTGGCTAAAAGAACTTCTTTGCTGATCAGGGATTACAACCAAGAACTTTCTTCCAGAGGAGCGGAAGTCTTCTGTATCAAGTGAAGAGTAACTTACTTAGCAATTTTACATGATATTTTATTTGAACAACTTAAGGTCATATTTTGTTTTGCTTTGTTTTGTTTTTGGGGCCACCCCTGCAGTGCTCAAGGCTTATTCCTTGCTACCACCCAGGGATTATTCCTTGCAATTTTTGGGGGGTCACATGGGCTACCAGGGATCAAACCCAGGTCAGTCACCTACAAGGCAAGTGCCCTACCCATTGTACTATTGCTATGGTCCCCAAAGGTGGTGGGCTTTTGAAAAGTGCCTCCAACAAATAAAATAATTTGATAATTTTTTTTTTACTTAACCAAAATTTATTTGTGCTTATCCTAATCTCTTAGTATTTCACACTTGTCATATTTGGACAGTTTAATATAATATAAATTGCTTTAAATTATATATTGTTAGTATCTTTCTTGATTATGGCATTGTCATATTCAATGAAAATATTTACTTTGAGGATTTCATATTTATGTGATCAAGTGCTACTGACATGAAACAATATAATAGCTTCCATTATTAGTAGCTACTCATTTTTTTTTTGCCAAAATTGTCATCAGACAGCCCTCTATTATGGTTATTTTCTGATTTAAATGGGTAAAATATAGAATCTGATAACTATATCATTACTCTTTTAGTTTCTAAAATGGAATTACAAGGTTCTTGTAAAAAAAATAAACAAGATCCTTTGCTCTCAAAATATGTCTATATAAAATAACTCATTTGATATATCTTATTTATGGAAAAATTCATGTCAAAGAAACCTTGGGTATGTTGGGTATAATTTTTGTTATGTTTTTAATGGAATTTTTTTTATGCAAAGTAGTCAATATTTTATGTAAATAAATATTAGGATAATGTCTTTTTTGTTCCAGAGTAACTTTTAATAATAAGATATTCTTATCATTAAAACTTGATATTTCCTTGTAATACAGGCCAGCAGTTTGACATTGTATTTTATTTGCTCTGAATACAGGCATATTCAAAGACATACTAAGACTAAGAAATATGTGTATGTGATGGATATTTTATGCAAGTTGGTTAAGGAAACAGAAATACTAGGCAATATTATTAGTATGATGGGGTTGTAAATAACTGAGGGAAAAATACATCTTCATCAATTTTTTGATGACCCCAAAGTAGCAGACTTGTGCAAAGTAGGTCGATACAGGAAATTACACTTCAAAGAGTTAACAACTTTAGCGGTCCAGGGCTACTTAACCTTAGAAAACAATGATGCACTTGACTGTCCACATAAGATGGACTCAAGAATTCTAAAATAGATGGAAAGAGTATCTGATGTGTGCCAGAGAGGTAGTACAGGGGGTAAGGTGTGCTCCTTGCATGGGGTAAGTAAACCCTGGATTGATCCACGCACTATAAATTTCTGAGAATTTCCAGAATCACCTGGGCACAAAACTAGGTGGCTCCCAAACCACAATAAAGAAAAGAAAAGAAGTCAGCCCTGACAATCCTGTTTACAGAGATCTCGGCCACCCTTGTCATCTTCAAGTGTTGCTTGCTAGCCTGTGAGCCAACCTTGAGTGGGATCCCCAGGATCCAATCTTTCCTAGTGGAAATCAGACACGTCTCTGTGATGCTTCTTTGAGAGGCACTTTTCCACCCGGGGCGTTTGCGGTGGCCTAGATTTGAAAGGCCATCTTCTTTTCCCTTGGCAGCACTCAGGCAATTTTCTCCCTCTGGTGCTGTCAATATGCCTTCCGAGAAAGGGCAGCCAAACGAGGGCAGATTTAGGTCCCTTCCTGCTCCGTGCGTGTCAATGAAGTGCCAATCGCCTTGATGAATTTCGCGTTTGTGGGCCATCTGTTAACTGGGCTTCTGGGAGATGCCAAGAGACCTTCCTCCCCACAGTTACCAGGGCCCCATGAGACCAGGGCACGGTATTTCCCTCTGTTCTGGCGAGACTGGGCTGCAGAGTGCTTGCTGTAAATTCTGGAGAAGATGATACACGGAATCACTTATTTTAACTTCTGTCTTCTGGTAAAGAGGGACTTTAAAGACCCACAGTGCTTCGACTCAGGGATATTAAGTTGATCATGTTTCTGAGAGTGTTCCCCTCATCTCTCCCCTTATGTGCAAAGACGGGATTTTAGAGTGCTATATGCAGAAACCTCGTGGAGATTATATTCTGCCCTTGGGGCTGCACCCTGCTGGTAGAACCTTTTGTGTAACTGGTCCTAACCCGCCCCTGGATGTGACATTCCAATCCCTCCACTGCCAACCCTTTGCCATCTGTCCCCTGGAATTGTCTCCGTTGAATTTCCATATACTTGAATTCTCATATGTGTTTGATGGGACCAACATCATCTTATATAATGTAAATTTGCACACGTTGTTTGGATTCTTCCACTTGTACTGCTCCTAATCAGAGACAGTGGGTCTAATATAGTGCCTAGATTAAGGGAAACGGGATGCTACATTAGAAAACGCACTTCAAAGCCAAATCAAATTCAAACTGTGGCATTAATCTGCTAGAACTGTGGCTTACGCCCTGAGCATGTGGAGATATGGTTGGAAGTAAACAGTAGCTATTGGTCACTTTTAAATACCAGATTCTTTCGTGACAGGTTATTTGCTTCATTCTGTGGTTTCTTACCACCACGATGAATTTGATTACACAATTTCCTAATTTTACAGGAGAGGTGTTGAAAGCTTGGGCAACATCCTCAAATCATAGTAAGGGTCCTCTCCAGCATTAATTGATGCTATTTCCATTATTTAGAGCAATTCTTTCTTTACTTAACTCAGAGGTTTGGGTTTTTATTTTGCCTCTTAGTATGAAAAAACATGATTAAGATGGAGGATAGCATTAGTCACAAGGATCATTCCAAGTAAAGGATTTTCATGAGACAAAGAAATTCTATAAAAGAGATGGAGATTTGATATTTAATTATTTATTTTCAGTTTTATTATTTATAACTTTAATTTATCTTATGAATCAAGGCTTATCTAATGTAGTAGTTACCATATGAATATATTTTATCCTGAATTTGAGGCTCTTGTCAGTATGAAGTAAATTTTTCTAGATCAAAAATGTTTTGTTTTGAAATTTACTTCCTGGCAATAAGTATATATAATTAGCATAACCAATAGTACTTTTATCACGACTCTTACTTTGTTTATAAAGTTATACAATTTCCTAAGGGGATATTTTGGCTCCAAGTAAGGGCATGAAATTTATTGTAATATTCTTTATGAGTTTGAAGTTTTATCATGTTAAAAATTACATATGGTCTAATATGTTGACAGATAATAGTAAAAACAGAAAGATTAATTCACAGACTGGGTAGCTCATAGTACGATGTAGAAAGTTTTGTAATAGTTGTTGTTAGTCTTTTTTTTTTGCTTTTTGGGTCACACCCAGCGATGTACAGGGGTTACTCCTGACAGTGCTCACAGGACCATATGGGATGCTGGGAATCGAACCCGGGTCGGCCATGTGCAAGGCAAACGCCCTACCCGCTGTGCTATCGCTCCAGCCCCAGTTGTTGTTATTCTTACAGTGATTGTGTAAAATTGGAAATTATTTGGAATCTTGTCACTAGATATTATTAATTTTTAGATTTATAATGGAGCTCACAGATATGGCTATAGAACCCAAATCATATAGATTGGATCCAAATGACATAGATACTGTTGATACAATTGAAGCGAGTTTTTATGAATAAAGCAGTAAAGTAACAACATGTCAAAGGGAAAAGTAAAATTTTTAATGTCTTCCATTTTTAAGAAAGTGAATTGGTTTCAGATACGCTGTATCCAGGAACAAACATACCCTCTTTTTTTTTTTACTCTTTTTGTTTCATTTTCTTTTGTTTTGGGTCTTCTAAGTGGTTCATGGGTCCATCAGCTCACTTAGTGTTGCTCAGGAAGCAGGAGAAGATTAAAGCAAAGGCCCTGTGCATGTCGGCCACACATCCCAGTTCTCTGAGCCATGTCTCTGGCTTTTATAGACTTTTTTTTTCCTTTAACATATGTGTTAGCATGTATTCATGGTGTGTATAAGATAATTTGTTTTAAGTAGAACTGAATGTCTCAAAACATATTTTGGTATGAAATGGAACTTAGAGCTAAGGATGGAAAATAATCTGTGTTTAATATTTTCTATTAAATTGAGTTGTAGAAAATTTAAGTATATATTTAAGCTCACAATAATTTTGGGAGAGATAACATATTAGTCTCATGTCAAAAATTTAATGACAATTTCAGAGAAGCAAAAAAAGGCTAAGGTTATATATAGCTAATAAGAGTAGCACTGTAGCACTGCAGCACTGTCGTCCCATTGTTCATAAATTTGCTCAAGCGGGCACCAGTAACGTCTCCATTGTGAGACTTGTTACCAGTTTTGGTATATCAAATACACCACGGGGAGCTTGCTAGGCTCTGCCATATGGGCGGGACACTCTCGGTAGCTTGCCCGGCTCTCCGAGAGGGATGGAGGAATCGAACCCAGGTTGGCCACATGCAAAGCAAACACCCTACCCACTGTGTTAACACTCCAGTCCAGCTAATAAGAGTATTGAAAGAAAAGATCATAATTGATAGAATATGATATACATTAGACAGAATCACGGAGTCTTATTTTTTCTGTATCATGCCACTTGTAAGATTGTATTTAAAATTATTGACTCCCAAGTTTTATATTTGGAAAACTTGTATTTTAGGAAAGCTAAAAACTGTTAACAATTTTTTTAAGGGAAATATTAGTTGACAATGAAAGATGTTGATTTCCAGATCGCATTCAGAATATTACCTCAGAGACTACTTTGTAAATTTCCAATTCCAGTGATTCAGGAAAGTGTTATGTAAAATAGATGAATTAAAGATATATTTTTGTTCTTTGTTTCTACTAATGTAATTGTTTATTTTTCCTGAAAATGGAAGCAAAGAGACCTAGTCTAAAGAAATTATAACACATTAGGGAATTTTTAAATGTGGAATAAAATCAAGTAATTTTGAACTCTGGTTTAAAATACAACGATGGGTAGAATAATCCACTGCCGATAGTTATGATAGAAAGGAAGGTGCTAGAACCAGAAACAGACATAGATTTGAACTCTAAGATAAAGGTCAGGGACAACTAAGAATAGACTAAGGCCCTAGAGAAAAACTACTGCCTAGAGATTATATCTCTTATAACATCTGTATCTAACTCTGATTATCAACTCGGCAAGTAAAACATCCAGGAACAGAGAGAATTGGTAGCCTGAGGAGGCATGAGGTTGCTTCCAAGAAGGCTTTCTTGATGAAGGGTCTCAGTTACTTGACTAGATGGTATGGGACCCTATAAACACCCCCAAATGGGAATTATTGAGAGAGAAGCAAATCCCAGAAAAATCCATACACTCAACAGGTCATCAAGGGCGTGATCTAGTTACCTTAACTGGGATCAAGATCAAGATCAGTCTACTTAAAATGTCTGATTGTTCCACTGATTCCCAAGGCATCTTATTTTTAGGCACAATGCTTTCATGTTGAGTTCCAAGTTGCTGGGATACTCTGACTCGAGGTATAATATTTCCTCCCTTGGGCTGGAGCGATAGAACAGCAGGTAGGGCATTTGCCTTGCAAGCAGCCGACCCGAGTTTGATTCCCAGCATCCCATAGGGTCCCCCAAGCACCGCCAGGAGTAATTCCTGAGGGCAGAGCCAGGAATAACCCCTGAGTATTGCCGGGTGTGACCCAAAATGCAAATAAATAAATAAATAAATAAAAAAAATAAAATTCCCCCTTTGTAGTTGCTGTTGTAGCTATAACCAGGACCAAATGCCAAAAGGTTTGTGATACTTGCACACTTAGCCATTCTCCTTACACATTTCTCTTCAGTGCTTGTACAGTGAGTTGTGAACAGTTTGGTTGCAGGATATACATATGGGTTGTGGTGCAAACACACTTCTGTAGTCACACTTCTGATTGTGGTGCAAAACACACAGTTCTGTGGTCCACTAGCAATCAGACCTCGTCTGTGGTGTCAGGACCCAACACAGCTGAGTAGCTAGAGGGAAAATGTTTGTCTCTATACTTATTAGAAACAGTGGTCTGTGGTTTTTCTATTTTCTGTGTGGTATTCTTTTATGATCTGAGGGTTAGTGTGTTTTGACTTTGCAGAATGTGTTTGGGAGTGTTCTATTCTGGACTATGCACAGTGGCATTTGTGGCGGAGATGACAGGGGTCATTCCCTGTTACATATTTTTATTTTTGTTTGTTTGAGTCACACTCAACTCTGTTCAGATCTACAGCCTAAGGGCTCAGCCCTTAGGGATTATGTCTGGCACTGCTTGGAGGACCATATGTGATTCCAGGGATTAAAATCAGGTGGGCTGCATGCAAGGCAAGTATCTTCCCCTGTACTGTCAATCAGAGCTATACATATGGACCAGGCTGCTGGACATTCTTGGAGCCTGGCAATGTTAGGAGCCAATAGGGCCACACCTAGGTGTGCTCAGAGGTCCATGGGGAACAAACTCAGAACCTTCTGATTTTAGGAATTGTGGTCTCCCACTTTGAATTACGTTCCAGGTCCCATGATGGGTCTTAGTTCTTTAGCAATTTTGAAAAGTTTAACTGTGAATCAATCTGGTTCTAGACTTTTATACAGTGGGTAAGGCTTTTTGCCTTGCACGCAGCCAAGTCGGGTTCAATTCCTCTGCCCCTCTTGCAGAGCCTGGCAAGCTACTGAGAGTATCCCATCCACAGAGCAGAGTCTGGCAAGCTACCTGTGGCATATGTGATATGCCAAAAATGGTAATGATGTGTCTCATAATGGAGATTTTACTGGTGCCCACTCTAGCAAATCGATGAGCAATGGGGTGACAGTGACAGTGACAGATAGATGTTCACAGTAAACTCATATGTTCCTTTCTATATCTGCAGCAAAGGTTGTAACCTCACCTCTTAATTATTAATTCTTTTTGTCATTGTGGTTTTTTTCTTTCTTTTTCTCTCATCAAAGATAAGGATTAGTTTATATTCACATGCTTAGTGAGCTTTCTTTTGTATGCCAATATTTGATCTATCTTAGAGAATGTTTTATGTGTAATTGAGAAAATTAAGTGCATCACATCAAATGTCATCAATTAATGTCATTATTTCTTTGTTAAATTTTTTTTTCTTTTGGGTCACACCTGGTGATACACAGAGTTTACTCCTGACTCTGCACTCAGGAATTACTCCTGGCGGTGCTTAGGGGACCATATGGGATGCTGGGAATTGAACCTGAGTCAGCTGCATGCAAGGCAAATGCCCTACCCACCGTGCTATCACTCCAGCCCCTTTGTTAAAATTCTGACTGAAGGATTATCCTATTTTGTTTGAATTTTGGGCCACATCTGGTGGTGCTCAGAACAGAGTGCTCCTGGCTCTGCACTCAATGGTTGCTCTTAGTGGTGCACAGGGGACCATATGGGGTGCCAGAGATTGAATCCAGATCAGCCTCGTACAAGGTGAGACGCTCCTGAATGGAAGATCTTTCCATTGCTATAAATGGCATGAGATTGCCTATGATGACTGCAATGCTTGTTGTCTGGTAATAATTACTTGGGGGGCTGTACCTCTAAACTGGATGTAAATATATATATAGATATATAGATAGATGATAGATAGATAGATAGATAGATAGATAGATAGATAGATAGATAGATAGATAGATACCTTCCAAGTGGTGTTTTGGGGACTCAGGAATCAGTCCTCGTGAATCTTGTCAATCAGATAAATAATGGCAGAGTGTGTGCTACTTGGGCATTGTACTACCGGAGGTCTCCCACCTAGCCCGCCCCCTGGCTCCCCGACCACACCCTGGAAGGCCTATGGGGTTGAACCCAGTGATGCTATACTTGTGGGCCAACCATTGGACAGTCTGACCCTAAATGCACACCTTGGTAGTCACGATTATATTGTTTTTGTTCATTTTCTTCCATCTGTATCTCTTAATGCCATTTTTTGCTTTGTTTTGTTGTATCCGATAGGATAGTAATAGGCCCTGCCATTTGTTCTGCATTATTGATCGAAACGTCTTGTTCTAGTCTTTCAGTTTGAGCTTCTGTTTGTCTTTGTATCTGATAGAGACAATTTTATGCACAGCACCGATGTCTCTTAGTTCTTTTAACCATCTGTTCCAAAGGTTCCCAAACTACTTTTGCCTACTACGCCCTTTTAAGAAAAACAAACAAACAAGCGCACACCCCTGGACATCTATCTATTTTAAGCAAGCAAACAAAAGTAAACGTAATTGCACAGAGACTTCTTCTGTCCCTGGATTATTCCAGCACACCCCCACGTTGAGGAATTGCAGCTAACTTTGGCAAACCCTAATGTAGTCACTCAATTTGTTTTGATATATTAATTCACACTATTCGCATTCACTATGATTATTGATATACAGGTCTTACTGACACACTGTCTTTTGATTGCTATTGCTATGATTAAATCTTTGATTTCTGGTATATTCTTTGTCCTTTGAGCCTGAGTCTATTTGTTAGACTTCCCATTCAATGTGCTCTTTATTTGTGTTTGGAATTTTAAAATATTTTTAATTTCTCTGATGAAGAACATCTCATGGTCTATTGGTTTAAAAAGGACATTTCTCCCTCACTCAGTATTCAGTTGCACATTCTCTAACCTTATTGATTTTTTTTTATTGTGGCTTTTTTCATTCTTTCCCTCCTTCAGTTTTGCCTCTTTAGCTTTGCTCTCTGGGGACTTGTCACTTTTTTATGGAATCCCATGTTAGTTTTGCATGGTTGTCTGCATAAGTTTTTATTCTTATGCATATGTATTAGCTTATTTGATGCTTTCATTTGGCTTTGTAGCTTTATGTTGAAATCCTCCATTGTCTCTGTCAGTCTGGCAGGGTTAGGGGTGAGGTTGTGTCAATTAGGGGATAAAAAACACTGATTCACTAATGGAATATCAGGAAGCCTTAAGAAAAAGACGATGCAGTGTTTGGGAGTAGTTTTTCCCCAAGGTGCTGAGACTTGTTGCACACGGTTCTGGGTAGACGAGGGGCGAAAGTGACGGGCACGCAGGAAACACTCTCCCGTTGCAGCTGATGGCTGTTCACTTGATTGTCAAATACACACATGTTTAATAGATTTTTTTTATAGGACCTTCCAGGTTTACAGGAAGGTCCAGTCACATAAAGCTTAGCATTATCAGCTTATTACCTTTCCTATGGACTGGAGCAATAGCACAGTGTGTAGGGCATTTGCCTTGCACGCGGCCGACCCGGGTTCGATTCCTCCATCCTCAGAGAGCCCAGCAAACTTCCAAGAATATCTTGCCCGCAAGGCAGAGCCTGGCAAGCTACCTGTGGTGTATTCTATATGCCAAAAAACTGTAACAACAAGTCTCACCGTGGAGATGTTGTTGGTGCCCGTTCGAGCAAATTGATGAGCAATGGGATGACAGTGATACAGTGATACCTTTCCTACTCTGTTTTGCCCTGTAATCCCAGTCAAGGCTGGATGCTGCAGTTAGGATGACTTGATAAGTATATGTGACAGTTTCTGTGTCTTGGGCACATGTGACTAGGAGGTCGAGTGAGACTCAAGGCCAGACACCTGGTGCTGACACCCTGTTCTTGCCAACTTTGCTCACATACTCCCTTCAGCAGGGCCTTGATTCAGGACTGCTTTGCAAAGTCGGATCTTATCTGCTCCAGTGCCCGTAGCCATGCTCCGCAATGCAGACACTCTGATAGAGGATGTGGTGTTCAAAAATTGTATGCATGAAACCATAAATCAATAGTTTTGGAAATCATGGGGCCTCAAATTTTAAAAAATAATTTAAAAAAACAACAGGAAAAGATGAAATCCTGCAATTTGCTGTACCTTGGGTGAAGCTGGAGGGTATCATGTTCAGTGAAAAAAAGCCAGATGATCTCACTTTGTAGTACACAGAGAAATAAAATGGATAAAGATTGTCAGATTATAACGACTGGCTTTGGCTTACAAAATTATGAATACAAGGTAATGAAGTAAGTAGATAAATTGAATGATGAGGTAGACTTAAAGTAACAAAAAGATGTCATTTGTGGAGAGTCTTAAACACTTTGGTGTTGGTGGGGCATAGTAACCATAAATGTTAATGCTGTTGTAACCATGCTAACTAAATCAAAATAGAATTAGTAATAAAAAATGGATAACACAGAGAGTAGGGCGTTTGCCTTGCACGTGGCTGACCCAGGTTTGATTCCTCTGTCCCTCTTGGAGAGCCCAGCAAACCACTGAGAGTATCCCACCCACATGGTAGAGCCTGGCAAGCTCCCTGTGGTGTATTTGAAATGCCAAGAACAGTAACAACAAGTATCACCATGGAGATGTTACTGGTGCCCGCTCAAGCAAATCGATGAAGCACCGGACTACAGTGCTGCTATATATATATATATATATATATATATATATATATATGTATATATACGTATATATACACACATACATGTATATATATGTACATATATATGTATAATGGAATACCAGTCAGCTTTGAGAAAAGATGAAATCACACAGTTAATTTACAGCTATGTGGATGGGACTCGAGGTTATCGTGCAGAGCTGAGTTAGAAGGAGAAGGAAAATAGAGAATAATCTCTCTTATCTGTGGAATATATAGAAACAGAGTAAGAGTAATAAATGACCAATGGTAACAGACTCTAAGAGTTGGCCCACACAACTGGGTTTGCCAAAAGGAGACGTAGAAACATAGGAGGAGGGGTGCCGACCCTCTGGTGGGGGCTGTGGTGCTGAACACTCTTGCACAGAAACTCCATCAACAATATCATAATCTAGGCTCAGACCTGCAGCAGGCAGAATGTAAAGAGCAGTCGCCGTGAGAATATAGCAAGTGTTCAAACAGCCGATTCCTAAGAGATTGTTGATAGGCTGGAGCCCTCACGGGGAGCAGACAGAGGGACAGAGAGGAGTCAAGGTAAAGGAATAGAAGTTTATTGGGGGTGCACCCCCAAGTGGGACCCTGCGAACCTCTGGGGAGGTCGGGGCAAGGCCAGGCTTCTTTTCTCTGGGAAAAACTGTAGCACTGTAGCACTGTTGTCCTGCTGTTCATCAGTTTGCTCAAGCGGGCACCAGTAACATCTCCATTGTGAGACTTGTTACTGTTTTTGACATCAAATACGCCCCAGGGAGTTTGCCAGACTCTGCCATGCAGGTGGGATACTCTCGGTAGCTTGCCGGGCTCTCTGAGAGGGACAGAAAAATCGAACCCGGGTCGGCCGCGTGCAAGGCATTAGCTCTACCCACTGTGCTATCCTTCCAGTCCTGGGAGAGACTAAGCAAGCTTTTAAGTTGGGAAGAAGGGAATACGCACAGGTGGGAACAGTGCACTGGCCTGGCCTTCTGTTATCTGTAGCAGGGTCTGTGTGAGAAAGCGCAGAATCCCATCCCCCCCCAGGGGTCTTCCTGTCACTAAATGGGCCTTAAATCCTGTCTTCCACAGTGTGGGGGGCAATGGTCTTTGATCCTGAGAATGTCACTCTTTCATCAGCTGACTGCCAGTTGGTCCCGAGCAGACCTTACAATGATCTTTCCTCCAATTTATTTTGTTTCCCTGCAACACACTTTTAGAGAAAGCCTCTGAGCTCTTCATCCCAGAAGTGAGGAGAATATATAACTTCTGGATTTGCTGTAATTTATGCTAACCTTGAAAAATGTATTAAGTCATAGGGATAAAAACACTGGATCTGTTTGGTTTTCATGCCTAGCAGATCTGCACGGTGAACACATTTAATTTTGAGTGGTTGCAGTGGAGTTGCTTAAAAAATAGACAAAATAAAAACCAGGGACAGATTATCTACCCAGTCCCAGACATTAGCACTTATATAGGCATAGTATTGATTTTGTACGTTACTATGGGCAGTTTAGCTATTTTAACATTACTAACTCTTCTAATCCACAAATATGGAATATGCTTCCATTTATTTGTGTTCTATTCACTTTCTTAATTTTTCAGACCAGTACCTTATAGTTTTCAGTGTATAACTCTTTTATCTCATTGGATAAATTTATTAAAAAAATTTGGATTATTATTATTTGCTAATAATATAAATTAAGAATTATTATTATTATGAACAATTATTTGCTTGCTCCTTCTGATGATTCATTATTGGTAACTACATAACAGATTGTTAACAGATTGTATGTGTGGAAAGAGAGAGACAGAGAGGGAGAGAAATAAAGAGAGAGAAGTCTTCATGGAGTTCAGAAAACAGGGATTATAAAGAAAACTGAAAATCTAGGAGATCCCAAGGTAAAGGAATGGGAATATTGTAGATGTCAGAATGAAAGACCCACAAAACCTCATGATCTTAAGGTTCATATAAATAATTATTTTAGAACAACACCATAATTCATTTAAATATGAGTTTAGGAGAAAGTATAGGCAGGAGGGGCAAGGCAAATGCTCTCCCGATATGCTATCGCTCCAGCCCCCAGATTTAATTTTTATGGCTTTTTTGTTCTTTTTGAGGAGCGGTGGTATTTGGTCCTTCCCCAAGGCCCCTCTATCCTGGCCTTGCACATATATGCGCTTGCCCAGACATACTCAACAATACTAAGATGCTGAGCTCCCTGGACAGTCACTGTCTTTTTAAAGTTCAAAAATTATATATTCTATTCCTGCTTTCTATTATTTCATTTTTATAATATTTTGTCCAACTCCTACCTGCTTGATAATTATTTTCACTCCTATAATTTACTATATAGCAGATTTTTATACATTGATTTTGAACCTTTCAGCTCTACTGAATATGACAATACCAACTTTTCATGTGGACCCAAGGATTCATGTAGTATACTATGTTTACTACTTTAAAATGGCAGCATCTATCGTGGACACTTTTTTTCATGCTTATTACTTTAAAATGCATAGGCCCCATTACGACTTATTAAATTTTATGTTTATATATGCATTTTATATGTGCTACTCTAAAAAAAAGACTACACAAGTAAAGTAGAAAATGGATTTTAAAACGCTGCTTTATCTGTATTAGTCTGGACTTTCTGAAGTTGCTAAGTAATTAAAGAACATTCTTCATCCTAACTGCAAATCTGGCCTCTATTCTAGAACATAGGGTCTCCTTCCCCTTCGTTAGGAAGAAGCTTTCTTTTCCTCTTTTCTCTCTCATTTAACACATGCTCACTCCTCTTAATGGCGCTTCAACTGATTCATCTGTAAGGTTCATGGAAAAGATGGTGCTTTGCATCACATTCCATTTTTTGATGGCACTGACATCAAAACAAGCATTTTTGAGATGTTGGTTGGCATTCAATACTGGACTCCAAAATGCACAAACATTGAAAGGTACCAATATTTCAAGAAGAAAAAAAATAAGGTAAACTTGACGAGAGACGCTTCTCCTTATGAAATGGTTACTTTTCCTCTGATCAATATTTAAGGATGGTTTCATGTGGAGTGAATACTGGCTCCAGCTCACAAAGTCCCAGTTCTTGGCAGGAGCTTAACTGAGATGCGGTATTAGTCTTGCATGTAAACCAGAAGCGCTAAGATGAATGAACAGGCCTCTCCTCTCGAAGAGCTCGTAGTCACGTAAGAAAGGCTCATAAACAGCAAAGCTTTATAACAGTATGAAACTAGGGCCAAAGAAGGGCAAAAAGTGCCTCGTTCTTTCTCAGGGCTAGGAGGGTCTGCAGAGATCCCCTGGAGGGGCCAAAAAGATAGTTTACCTAGGTTTCCTAAGCACCACCAGGAGTGTTTCCTGAGCAAAGAGCTCAGAGTAAACCATGAATCCAGCCAGGTGTGATTCAAAACCCATCCCCTCCCTCTAACAAAACAAGACAAAAGATTGCTCAAAGGAAGCAGCACCCCTAAGTAGCTGGGTTACAGGAATGGTGAGAACCGTTAGGAACCAGATGAATGTGCAGTCAATTATCCACGCTTATACGAATGGGACCCGGGAACAGAGATTCTCTGCCTGCTTCTCCCAATCTCTGACGACCCAGGAGTCACACCCATAATCCATCTCCTGCCAGCTCCAGATAATCTCCTCATGGGTCACCCTCCAGAACTCACATCTGCTTCTCTCAGAAGGAGCATAAAATGAGGCCCCATAACCATGCCACCGACTCCGTGTGCCAGGCTGTTTTCACTCAGGGTGCCCCAGAGGGGGGTGGGTGAGAGCCCTCCCTACCCCAAGGAACCCAGCCCCAGCCCCTGACCTCTTCTACCCAACATATTCCTGGAACCGTGGGGCCCCTTTGCGGCCTCGCAACACATCATAAGACACCCCCTACCCATTTTACATAATTACCACGCCATATTTGATGGGGTTCAGACAATAAGCAACAAATCATAGAGGGAAATATATGTATATGCCTCTCGGAGAGCCTGGCAAGCTACTGAGAGTATCTGGCCCATGGGGCAGAGCCTGGCAAGCTCCCCATGGCATATTTGATATGCCAAAAAACAGTAACAATAACAGATCTCATTCCCCTGACCCCGAAAGAGCCTCCAATCATTGGAAGAAACGAGTAAGGAGAGAGGCTGCAAAAATCTCAGGGCTGGGACTAATGGAGACATTACTGGTGCCCGCTCGAGCAAATGAATGAACAATGGAATGACAGTGATACAGTGCATTTTTAAATGTAGCTTCAACATCACTGAATCACTGTCACTGTCACCCCGTTGTTTATAGATTTGCTCGAGTGGGCACCAGTAAAGTCTCCATGGTGAGACTTGTTGTTACTGTTTCTGGTATATCAAATATGCCATGGGTAGCTTGCCAGTCTCTGCCGTGCAGGTGGGATACTCTCAGTAGCTTGCCGGGCTCTCTGAGAGGGACGGAGGAATCGAACCCAGGTTGGCCTCATACAAGGCGAATGCCCTACCCATAGCTTCAACATGCACTAACAAAATAATTTTCTTAAGAATCCTGCAAGGTAGTCATTTAATATTAAATAACACTTATAGAGTTCTTTTATTATTATTATTATTATTATAAATTTTACATATTATAAATTATTTTTCTAAATATTTTACATTATGATTCTAAATATTATTCTAAATTGTTATTTTAAATAATTTATTATTTAGATATTATTCTAAATATTTTACATTATACCTTCATATGATGCTCATATGAAGGTATAATGATCTCATTCCCATGACCCTGAAAGAAGCCTCCAATCATTGGGAAAGACAAATAAGGAGAGGCTGCTAAAATCTCAGGGCTAGGATGAATGGAGACGTTACTGGCGCCTGCTCAAGTAAATCGATGAACAATGGGATGACAGTGATACAGTGATGATGCTCATAATACTCTGTGACATGGGTGGTGATATTATCTCCAGCTTATATATCAGAAATAGAAACCATTCTGTAACCTAATGGGAGTGATAAAAGCCAAGAAGTAGCAGAACTAGGATATAAAACAGACAGACTTCTCTTTCGTTTGTTTTAAAACTGTACAAAAAATAAAATATATCCAGGCATATTTTATAAACAATGAAATGTAACTGTTTGAATAATATAATTCCATGTGCTTTAGCAAATATATATATATATATATATATATATATATATAGTGCCACTAGATAAAATATAGAATGTCCATCACTTTAAAACTTCCCCTCAGTTCCTCTTCAGTTCATCTCCCATGCTTGCTCTTCTGCCTACAATCTCTGACCTTGGCAAACATTGATCTTTAGAATAGGCATTGATTTTCTAAATTCTGCGTGCTTACTCACCATATTTAAGATTTTTAAAATTAGATATTGGGATTCATCCAAGGAGCCAAAACACTGGAGTAGGGGAGTAGGAGTTAGGTACATGGGTGAAGAGTATGATGCTTTGATTATGTCTGTGAAAAACAATTATTAATAGTATTGGAAACCAAAACTAAAAAGGAGGGAATAGCAAAAAAAGTCGAATGTTAAGAAAAACTAAACTCTTCCAAAATTAAAATTAAAAAAATGAATTTGGAAAGGTTGACTTATCCAACAGAACTTTGACTCGCCAGCAGAGCTATATTGACAAGCGCTTCACTTCTGTCATAAGCCAGGGATCAGATCATCTTCCCATGTTACATGATCTTGTTACAGAGGATATGATTGCCCGTGTGCCATTTCTGTGTGACTTGTGATGAAGAAACCGTTGGTTGTATGTAATGCAACAAGTGTGATCTGATTTCAGAGATGTAGTTTTAGCATCCCCATTTCTTCATGTTTTATTTGATGCTTAGTTTTGACCTCCAGAAAGCTGTTACTGTCACTGTCATCCCGTAGCTCATCGATTTGCTCGAGCGGGCACCAGTAACGTCTTCATTGTGAGACTTGTTGTTACTGTTTCTGGCATATCGAATATGCCACGGGGAGCTTGCCAGGCTCTGCCATGTGGGCGAGATACTCTCAGTAGCTTGCTAGGCTCTCCAGGAGGGACGGAGGAATCAAACCCAGGTCAGCCGCGTCCAAGGCAAAAGCCCTCCAGCCTGACCTCCAGAAAGCACAATGTTTTATTTCCTATGTTATTTTGTAAAATATATATATACACATGCTAATTTGTGCTTATGCTTATTTCATGGGAACACCTATTCTGTACCATTGGGACACCTGACCTGAATGCAAATGTCTGACACTTTTCTATTTAATTCCTTAAGTGAGTGGTTTACAGATTTCAGAATGCATGAGAATCATCTGGGTGCACTGATTTAAAGCGTAAATGTCTTCTTTCAGGCTAAAGGTGATTCTACTACAGAGTCACATTAAATAATAGTAGTTAATTGTTAACTGGATTTCCTAAGTGCTTTTCCCCCCTTTAACTCCTTCTGGGATGATTGTGGGGTTCAACCAACAGTGCTCAGGTTTTTTTCTTGTTCTGTGCCGAGCATGACTTTCGGTCATTGATGTTTGGGGGACTGTGTGGCTTTGAGAATTGAACTGAGAGTTGGCCACAAGCAAAGTAGGGCCTTGCTTTTCAAATTTTTTTCCAAATCTTAACTTTTTATTTTTATTTTTTGAGTTACATCATTGACTTGAAATGCCATCTGTGTGTTGATGGTCCCAAATCAGTGCTTTTGGGGATAATTCCACATATTCAAACTCAGTCTATTATATACATTCCTTTTTTCAGTTATTAATTGACTACTTCATTTACTCATTCTTCAGTGAACATCCCATTATCTGGCTAGACATCTGGGATATAGTATAGGAAAGTTTTTTTTTTCTTTTTGGGTCACACCCAGCAATGCACAGGGGTTACTCCTGGTTCATGCACTCAGGAATTACTCCTGGTGGTGCGTGGGGGACCATATGGGATGTGGGGAATAGAACCTGGGTCCATCACATGCAAGGCAGATGCCCTATCCACTGTTCTATCACTCCAGCCCCTGGGCAAGTTTTTATCCTTGATTAGTGGTATAAGTCCTACAAGCTCAGGGATACCAGGAATGATCCCTGAAGACAAAGTAGAGTAAAGTTTTGAGCACCACTTCAGGGTGTAAAACAAAAAACAAAACAGAAAAGATCTGGAAAGTTCCCTAAAGCAAAACTATCTATTCCTATGAAAGTGCTGTGTAGCACTGTAAACTCTTTGAGCTTTGGAAATTTTTATGGAACTTCATGAAGTATGTATGATCAAAACTTGCATGTTTAAATATAAGCCATATAGTAATAGACACCCAATTTTTGTATTTTGTGGTTTTGCTTAGCATTACTGCATGCATATTTCCATAGTATGAAAATTCCTTAGAGAGATCACTGTTTTAGTTGCCAATATTTTACTGTCTCAAGAACTTATAATAAATCTTAAATAATCATACAGCATTTAACACTTAGGTTGTTTCATTTCTGGTGCCATCTTAGCATACCAACAGCCCTGGTCCAGAGATGCACAATTGAATCCTAAAATGGTTTAGTGCCCTACGGAAGTGTCTCTGGAACCCAACCATTTACAATCTAGATTCCAGAAGTGCACAGCTGTGGCACCCAAGATATTCAAAATGAGCAATGGACAATGGACAATAAATGATCTAGCATCTGCCCCTGGCAGGTGGGGATGGTGGTGGGAAAATTTGAGCAAAACATAATTCTGCAAAGTAGAGAGTATTGGGGAAATTGCCTGCCATGGAGGCAGGGGGAGGCCTGGGATGGGTGTGGGGAGGCAGGGGTGGATATACTGGGGACACCGGTGGTGGAATGTGTGCAATGGTGGAGGGGTGGGTGTTCAATCATTGTATGGCTGAATTTCCAACGTGAAAGCTTTGCAACTTTATCTCACACTGATTCCATTAAAAAATAAAAGTAATGTGGAGCTCACGTCCAATTCAATCAGCTAAATGAACGACTGAATAAATAGTAGCACTCCTCCATTTCAAAAAAAGAAGTACCTATTTTAACTGTAATACTAAGGCCAAATAATGCCAAGTAATGTCTGCCATGTGCTGAGGTGCCAGGGTCCCACAGAGTTCGATGGCTACTGGCAAGAATGTGCTAAGGAATCTCTTAGAGTAGGCTGAGCGTTCCGCCCTAGTTGGCACAGAAAGTTCACTCAGTTACTGGCAAAGAAAAGGATCTTGTGCACCACATGCCAGCCAGAGAGCACAACAGTCTAGGTCATGGGCGGTGGATCACTGACTGTCTTAAGTGCCAGAAGAGAGTAGAAGTGTCAGGAGAGAGTAGATCTGAATAACCACCAGGGGTGTGAACTTTCTGCTACGATTGTGCAGCGGATTCCAAAGGTTACCCAGGGCAATGACAGCTTTCTAAACTGCAGCAACATCAGAGCACTTCTGTCGTGAGATGGGTGGCTTTGTTAGTGATGAGGGAATAGTAAGTTGGAGGGTTTCAGAGGAAACTAGAATTTGGTCCCAACAGATGGGATGACAGAGCATGCATTTAGGGACTAGCAGAGAACAACATCTGGCTGGCAAGGACCCAGCCAGCAAGCACAGCAAGAAAGGCGTTCCCCTTGCTAATGTTTAAGTTGTGGAGGTCCGTAAGGGAGTGTTCTGCCTCTGGTGTGCAGCTAGCCTTCTTGCAATCAGATGTGGGGGGGAGAAGGTTTAGAAGGAATAAGAGCTCCTGGTAATTGCCTCTCAGCCTGAAGCAAGACCCACTATTTGGTAAGCGTTGCCGGCTCTCTCCTGTGGGATGCTCATGCAGGCTCGGTAATGGAGAGTGAGAACCCAGATGGGTTTCACCAGCACAGCTAACTGCAAGGTTGTGAGGTCGCCAAAGTGATGAAGTGATGCCTGCCAGTGAAGTCGCCCCTGTTTATACACTCTAGTTGTTTTTTTTCCTTTAAACTTCCATTCCTATGTTGTAAAATAAGACTGTGGTTTCAGGGTGCTGTGTGCTTATATGCTCTCAGAGAGCTCGGCGAGCTACCGAGAGTATCCCGCCCACATGGCAGAGCCTCCAGAAAATCAATGAGCAACAGGATGGCAGTGAAACAGTGACAGTGATTTTTATTTTCTGTGGTTACTGTGGATTACAAAGCTAGTCATGATTGGGGTTCACGCATAAAGTGTTTCAACACCAATTCTTTCACTTGCGTGCACTGACCTCCACCAACCCTCCCCATTTTCACCTCCCATTTCCCTTCAACCCACGTGCTGAAATGTATAGTGACCCACAATCCCCTTGCTGAAACACAGAGATCACTAGTACAACTCCTAACATATTGTTTGCGTGGGTCCAGCATTTAGTCTTTTATCTAAGCTTCCAGAATACTACTCAGTTATAAGAAAAGATGAAACTGTGTGATGTGTTGCTGTGGATATAGAACTGCAGGGAATCATTCTGAGTCAAATCAGTCAGGAGGAGAGGGACAGACACAAAGTGAGCTCTCTCTCTTGTGGGATGTAAAGAATTATAGTAAGAAAATAAGAAATGGTCCAAAAGCAACAGAATCTGTGTAATGGTCTACATAACTAGTTTACCCTAGTGAGAATACAGGGATCGGAATTTTTGAAGGGGGCTATTCTGAAATGTCTATTAGCAATGGAGAATGGACAGTCCAGTTGGGGGAAGGAGTGTCAGAACACTATGCATAAAACATCATTTATAGCACCAACATATATTACAGGCAAGGGTATACTAGTCAGTACAGAAAATTTTCTTAACGATGAAAGAAACAATTATAGTTTGAGAGTCAACAAATAGAAATGTAAATAACTTTTGTATATAGGAAAGTATGCTTAATTTCATTCATAATAAGAAAAATATAAACTAAAATTATACTGAAATGTGTAATATCTATTGATTGGCAAAGACATTTACTTGAAAGTTCATGCTGCTCATGAAGCTTAGGTAAAATATGCATGTTCATATATCACTTGTGAAAATCTCTGCTAATTTTACAACTACAGATATTCACAATTTAAATGATAAGCTTAGAATTTCCTAGTTAAATTCCAGGAGATGTGTTTATAGACTACTCCTTATAGTAAAGATAACATTTTTAAATATGGAAAAATGAAAAATATTTTAAAATCTGGCAATTATTTTGATCTAAGATTCTAATTTCTGACTCAATACACAATACTAAAGTATTATTACTTTGTATGACAAGCTCCAATGGTAGAGTGCTTAACTGTGAGATATTACAACAGATTTTTTGAATATTAAGGTGCTCATAAATCTTACCAAGTAACCCTCTAACCACTAGCAGCATTATACGTGCAAGATAGTTGAGCCTTCTTAGGGATAAAGTGCAACAAATGTTCAAGTACTCCAAATTATGTCCACAGTGCCTTCTCCCAGAGATGACAGCAAATTATGCAAAAGAAGATGGATGATCTTTAGCATTTGCAAATATTTGTTTCATCACCTCTCTCCTAATTGTCCTCAGTCATTTCATCTTTGAGAGAGTTAGAATTCATCTCCTTGTTGCTTAGAAATACCGCTCGAGCAAATCGATGAGCAACAGGATGAGAGTGATACAGTGACAGAGTGATACAGAAACTGTTTCACTCTCATCCTGTTGCTCATCGATTTGCTCGAGCGGGCACCAGTAATGTCTCCATTGTGAGACTTGTTACTGTTTTTGGCATATCAAATATGCCAAGGGTAGTTTCCCAGGCTCTGCCATACAAGCGGGATACTCTTGGTATCTTGCAGGGCTCTCCGAGAGGGATGGAGCAATCAAATCTGGGTCAGCCAAGTGCAAGGCAAACGCCCTACCCGCTGTGCTATTGCTCCAGCCCATAGAGTATTTTATATCATATATCTGAGAAGCATTTTATTGGAAAAATATTGTTTCCAAAAAGAAAACCAGAGCATATTACCCTTCTTAAGTAAATTCAAGTCACTAAGCTTCCAGGGCCTGAGTTAGAGAATTGAATATGGGATATGTTTTCCAAGATGTTGCACTAGAGAGAACATGTATTTACATCCTCTGGGAATAGCAAATCTAAGTCAAAATTGTATTAGTGTACACATATTCTTATCTAAAATCCAAATAAATGCAAAATGCTACAGAAAAGTACAAGTGAAGTGTTATATTACATTGGAGATGTAGAAAGGCTCTATTAAAAAAAATTTCTTCAAGGGCCAACAAGCATGAGTTGGGGGGAGATTTCTTTGCATTGGAGAGGGGTGCACACCAGGCTGTCTTCAGAGCTTACTTCTGACCCTGCACCCGGGTCTTACTCCTGGTAGACTTGGGGTCTTATGGTGTACTAAAGATCAAACCCAGGTCAGCCCAGTAATGTCTCTATTGTGAGACTTGTTACTGTTTTTGGCATATCCATTACGGCACGGGGAGCTTGTGGACAGGATACTCTCGGTAGCTTGCCGGTCTCTCCAAGAGGGATGGAGGAATCGAACCCTGGGTTGGCTGCATGCAAGGCAAACGCCATACCCACTGTGCAAAGAACCATAAAGGACTCAGTGAAGTTCTGTTTCCTAGAGGAATAGGGGTGTGTGGGGTGGGTGGAAGGAAGGAGGGGCAGGCCCTTTATGCGGTGGGATGGCATAGAAATGTTGGTGGTGGGAGTGATAAAAACTACACATATATAAAAGCTTCACTATAGCACTGTCGTCCCATTGATCATCGATTTGCTCCAGTGGGCACCAGTAACCTCTCCATTGTGAGACTTGTTACAGTTTTTGGCATTTCGAATACACCACGTGGAGCTTGCCAGGCTCTGCTGTGCGGGCGGGATACTCTAGGTAGCTTGCCGGGCTCTTTGAGAGGGCCAGAGGAATCGAACCCGGGCCAGCCGCATTTAAGGCAAAAGACCCTACCTGCTGTGCTATCGCTCCATATCAAAGCTAAACTACTAAAATCAAATAACAGTGTACGTCAATGACAGGTCAATGGAAACAAAATTTAAAAAATAATCATGACGAAGAACTCTTTGCATTAAATTCCTAGAAGGAATGCTATGTTTCCATTGAGGCTTACCAATATCTTATTGAGAAGTAATAAGTATACTGCAACCTGAAAATAAAAGGTTTTTCAGAAGCAAAAAAGAACAATAGGAGTTTGATAGAGAAAGCAATCACTTCTGGCACTGACCGCTGAGGAATCAGGGGTTTATTGATCCTGGGTTCCGCAGGCAAAGTTGTGTTCCAAGCCTTTGACCTATCTGCCCAGTTCCAATTGTCATAAATTTCTGAGAACACAATGAGGAACAGGCGATATTTTCTATATCCTACCTCAAAGTAAGAGGACTATTTTGTAAAGATAAAAATCCATGGCTTCATAGCCTTGCAATATTACTTTTACTATTTCTATCTATAAATATCCCTAGCAATCTATATTAATAAGATAATTTGCGTGTGTTTGAAAGGACCACATTGCTTAAACTTGAGCACGTGTGTGTAGTTTACTTAAAAACAAGTGGCTGTGGTGAGGCCTCTCCTAATTTTATTTTATTTTATTTTTTTTTGCTTTTTTTTGGGGGGGGGTCATACCCAGCGATGCTCAGGGGTTACTCCTGGCTTTGCACTCAGGAATTACTCCTGGCGGTGCTTGGGGGACTATATGGGATGCCGGGGATCGAACCCAGGTCGTCCGCGTGCAAGGCAAAAGCCCTACCCGCTGTGCTATCGCTCCGGCCCCTCTCCTTATTTTAAAATTTCTAGTAGGACGGTAGTAGGTCAATGCTTCAAGTTTCCATTGTACTTCTACTTAGCCTCTGCATAGAATAAGTGTATATTACTTTGCCACTGGTTCATTCGGTAGGCAGGTGGGCGCTGTGAAACAAAGGCAATGTGGCTGATTTCCCATGGGGTGATGCTCATAGGAGCCAGAAGCTCATTCAGAAGAATGAAATGGAAATCCTCCAGATACATATTTACTCTCGTCTACCACTTCCTCCTTCATGTTCCGTGCTCTGCTCTCCTCTGCGTATGCAGTCTGTCAGCAGGAACCGCTACCTAAAAACCTTGCGAAGAATAATTAAAGAGGAAAAAGCCAGCCTTACTCTTTCACTTGCCTCCAGGAAATAAACTGTAATTGAAGAATTCCCATTTCTGTTGGCTGTGCTTGCCAAGATGTTAGAGTTTTTAATTTGCCATTGTGGGCCGCCATCAGGGGAGCAGGCTTTCATTGAAGAAAACCTTCAGCTTCCTTCTCAGAACTGGAGAGGAGTGAGAGGATCTGAGGAGCAGAATCTGTAAACAACTCATTCTGGAAGGATTTGTGGTCAAGTCATCTTCTGTTTATTGTAGAAAACTGCCTGGGTTTATTAAGATGCATCTGTCCTAGTTTCATGATACTCTTGACAATTGTCAGCTAATAGTTAGGTTCCCAAACTATACAAACACACTCATGTCTTTCTTCAAGCTTCGGCCTACAGGATGTATGTTCAGTTGACCTGGCTGTACGGGAATGCACTTTGCTGTCAGGATTAGAGAGCTACATGTCAAGTGCAGTCAGAGGGCCTCCAGGGACCGTCTTGCCTGTTGGTAGCCCAGCCACTGTGTTCTAACAAGACCGCCAGCTCGAAAACATTTTCCCCAGTTCTGTCTCACCTCTGCTATTTCTGCCTCTGATTTGCCAATACTCCCAGGCTTCCTTGGTGTCCACCTGGCTCGCTCTTGTGCTTTATTTCTGCCTGACATATCTCTGCTGCGAAATTTCACTATTCACTTTGCTGCTCTGCTGTCTTTTGAGTCAGACTTCCCCCCACTAATTGTTCCTTGCTTAAAGGGCTCAGAATACTGGTTTTTGGAGAGTTCCTTTCTCATAAAAGGTACTTTAGGGTAATATGGTTAAGTTGTAGCAAAGAGTGAAAATGAATTTTTGTTAAGATGTCGCCCAGTATCATTTAGGAGACTATCATCCAAGTGACAAATAAGCTTCTTTCTCTCTCTCATTCTCTCTCCCTTCCTTCCTTCCTTCCTTCCTTCCTTCCTTCCTTCCTTCCTTCCTTCCTTCCTTCCTTCTTTCTTTCTTTCTTTCTTTCTTTCTTTCTTTCTTTCTTTCTTTCTTTCTTTCTTTCTTTCTTTCTTTCTTTCTTTCTTTCTTTCTTCCCTCCTCCCTCCCTCCCTCTTTCTTTCTTTCTTTCTTTCTTTCTTTCTTTCTTTCTTTCTTTCTTTCTTTCTTCTTTTTCTTTCTTCCCTCCTCCCTCCCTCCCTCCTTTCCCTCCCTCCCTCCCTCTTTCTTTCTTTCTTTCTTTCTTTCTTTCTTTCTTTCTTTCTTTCTTTCTTTCTTTCTTTCTTTCTTTCTTTCTTTCTTTCTTTCTTTCTTTCTTTCTTTCTTTCTTTCTTTCTTTCTTTCCTCCTTCCTCCCTCCCTCCTTTCCCTCTCTCCCTCCCTCCCTCCTTCCTTCTTTCCTTCCTTCCTTCCTTCCTTCCTTCCTTCCTTCCTTCCTTCCTTCCTTCCTTCCTTCCTTCCTTCCTTCCTTCCTTCCTTCCTTCCTCCCTTCCGTTCTTCCTTCCTCCCTTCCTTCCTTCCTTCCTTCCTTCCTTCCTTCCTTCCTTCCTTCCTTCCTTCCTTCCTTCCTTCCTTCCTTCCTTCCTTCCTTCCTTCCTTCCTTGCTTTTTATTTCATCTTTCATCTTTTGGGGGCCAGACCAAAGAATTCTCAGGGGTTACTTCTGGCTCTGCACTCAGGAATCACTCCTAGAGGTGCTTAGGGGATCATATGGGATGCTAAGGATAGAACAGTGCTCTACCTGGTAACTCTTGCTCTTGTCCTGTTTATTTAGGATATCTCCATTGCTTGGAGTCTTTTACTTTCAGAGAAACTCAGGAATCTCACAAGAAACTTGAGAAGCATTGTTCCATTAGCCAGAGCCAGTCTCATGACACACTCTAAGCTACAAGAATGCCTTGGAAATGTGTTCTTCCTATGAACTAGAAAGAATAAATCCTACCAGAGGCATCTAGCTACTTTCTACCACATTTGTCACTGAATGATTATTAATTTCTTGTAGGTGATATTACGTGATTGCAGACTGGGTGAGTGGGGAAAAGCAAGCACGACTTGAATTAATTATTTTATCTAAGTTATTGAGCTGGAGTGATAGTACAGCAGGTAGGGCGTTTGCCTTGCACACGGCCCACCCGGGTTCGATTCCTTCGCCCCTCTCAGAGAGCTTGGCAAGCTACCAAGAGTATCCCGTCCACACGGCAGAGCCTGGCAAACTCCCCACGGCATATTTGATATGCCAAAAACAGTAACAGCAAGTCTTGCAATGGAGACGTTACTGGTGCCCATTAGAGCAAATGAACAACGGGAAGACAGTGCTACAGTGCCATCTAAGTTATTAATTATGCACCCCACCAATGAACCCTTCAGCTATATGAATGTCATATAAAATTCTTTTAGGTCCTCGTTGGGACTCTGTTTTGGGAGAGCTAGGAAGTGAGGGCAACTGAGGCTTAAATCCAGAGAACAGATGTCCAGGAGGTAATATTATCTGGAGTTAAATGTCCAGGAAGTAATATTATCCAGAGTTAATTAATTCCCAGGTTACAAAAACATGTCTTTTTAACTGTTTTTCTGTGACAATACAAAAGGCAATAGTGCTGCAGTAACTAACTATGCAAAGGCCATTAAGGAGAAAGAAAAACAATATTTACAAGTCAACAGAGTCTGATCAGTAAACAAAAGGTAATTAACAAGTTCCTCAGCAAAACACAAAGAGAGATGTTATAGACAAACACAGAGATGGGAGTAATCAGCAAACCCAATCTCCCTGGGGCCAGGGAGGAAGAACAAACCCAATGTTATCCTACAGATTATCTTATCTATAATTATGACTTTAATGTCACTTAAGTAGGTAGCAATTTAAGCACATAGAGAGCCCTCTTTTGGGGGTTTGTTTTTAGGCCCTGCCTGCCAGTGCTCATGTGCCTGGCTTCAGGCTCAGAGATTAATTTTGGTGGGGCTCACCAGGGGACCTTATGTGGTGCTAGGTACTGAACTCAGGTTGGGTGTGTGCAAGAAAAGTGTCCTACATGCCATACTATTTCCCCAGCCCAAGATCCCACATCTCTTCATCCAGTCAGCAAAACAAACCCCAGGGTAGCTTCTGGGAATAGTTTGTATCACTTGTATGATCAATGTCAATACAACATAGTAATAGGTCTTCTTCTGGGTTGGAGCGATAGCACAGCGGGTAGGGCATTTGCCTTGCATGCGGCCAACCCTGGTTCGATTCCTCCGCCCCTCTTGGAGATCCCGGCAAGCTACAGAGAGTATCCCGCCCTCATGGCAGAGCCTGACAAGCTCCCTGTGGCGTATTCAATATGCCAAATAATAACAAGTAATAACAAGTCTCACAATGGCAACGTTACTGGTACCCGCTCGAGCAAATCAATGAGCAATGGGATGACAGTGACAGTGACAGTGACAATAGATCTTCTAGTAGGTGGATAGTCATAGATATGTAAGGCTTAAGTAAGGTTTAAATTCTTAAGTAAGGTTTAAACTCTCATAGATATATAAGGTTTAAATCCTTGCTGCATGAACCAATTATCTACAGATAATAAAAGACTCAGGATAAAAATTTACTTCTTTCCTCCTCTTTTTATATCTAATTTCTCCAGTTCATTCGGGATGGTCTTTAAAAATCTTTTCCTAATAGAGTTCGTGCTCCCATTTACTTAGAGCCAATCCACTTTGTTCCCATGTTCAAATTTTTTTTCTAGCAATTATCCTAGACTTGGATTTTTATGTTTCAGTTTAATGTTTTCTGCACACGTATTTCGTGGAAGGGACACACAGAGAGTTGTCAATTGCCAAATTTTCTTTCAGTCTCCACAGGTCAACCATAACCCAAAGTGGCCACAACTATATCTAAGAGTGTTCTTCATTTAAGGAAATTGAGGTCCACTGAAAAGTGAAATCTGTGATGAGAAAAGATTCTAGAGACCTCCAGAGCATTAGTTTAAGAAGTTAATGACCAAGTGACAGATTGTTTCGTTCTTTACAAATGGACACCAGACATGAGGCAATTGTGCACATTCACAATTAAGGAAAAAGAAAAGAAGAAAAACGAAACAAGTTAGTGTCAGGACGCCTGGAAACTGTATCCAGTCTGATGTTTCAGAAGGCAGAGTTTCTCCCACTGAAATGTCTCAATTTCATCCCTGGGATCTAGGTCTAAATGTTGAAGGGGGATATAGAAATGTACATTTGGTTGTTTTAATTCTAGACAGAGCATATTTTAGCATGCATCGTTACTACTCTCATTCCAGCTAACACTTGCTTTTTTGACAGTAGTTCTAGCTCTTAGTTCTGACTAAAGCTGATGTTTCTCCAGGCAAATGAGTTTCTAAGATTATGAAGGTGGTAATTCTTCCCAGCATCTCCGTTTAGTTCAATTTGATGGCTGGCTGTTTTCTTAAGCATGGTTGAGTATTCCTGAAAGTGATGTTGCCTCGAGTAATTACTTTTAATTCCAGGAAAACTAGATCGTCTACACATAAACATTATTGTGAATTTATATGATGGCTTATTAAAAGGTCCATTAATCATTTAGTTAATCTGGCACAATAAGCATATGTCTATAAGGCATATACCTATTTTAAGATAACCTATTTCACATGTAATCTTTTATTCTCCAGGCTCATATTTTTAATGTAATATAATGTATTTTAAATTTGCTAAATATTTGACTTTCTCAGTTGATTTAAAATAAACACTCTTTATATTCTGTATCACTGTCAACCCATTGCTCATCGATTTGCTCGAGCAGGCACCAGGAACGTCTCCATTGTGAGACTTGTTTTTGGCATATTGAATACGCCACGGAGAGCTTGCCAGGCTCTGCCGTATGGGCGGGATACTCTCAATAGCCTGCCAGGCTCTCCAAGACAGAGAGCAAATCGAACCTGGGTTTGCTGTGTGCAAGGCAAACGCCCTACCCACTGAGCTATCGAAACAATTCATAAATGCTAAATCTGGTAACCCTTCAACAGACTGAAAAGGATACTTTCTCTCACTTTCCAAGGGGAAAGTAAATTTCCTCTTTGTTCCTGTTAACAACATTGCTGACTAATTTTCCAGCATTCGGGGAACCTCTTAGTCAACCCTCAGGAGAGCTTTGATAAGCTATTCTGAATGTGACTGTAGCAATCTCAGTGATTCCATTGCTGTAGCTATTCAGAAATTTTGAGAAAGGACTAGTGGATATTTTGTTATGAACGTTCAATCGCCTAATTTTCAATGTTTGAAGATGGAGGACCCAAGTTCAAAGTTGGGAAGTGATTGTCTGCCATCATGCATGTACAGGAGGGACCAATTCTAGACCTCTGTTCTCTGACTCCAGAGCTACTTTTTTTTTTCTCTCTCCATCATGCTAGAACAAGAGTTGATATGTAGATGATCATTTGTGTAGTTAATGTGTGATTGTGTTCCGTATGCAATGCAGAATCAAATCGCTGCAACAGAGATTATATGTACAGCAATAGCTACAGTATTATCTGTCTACTAACAAAAATGTCTAATGATAGTGAAATAGAGAACCTTATGCACCCTCATGGTTATTATTCCTAACCAGTTCTTCTAATTATCAGATCATACTTAATATATAAGCAGATCATACTTAATGTATAATTTCTTTTTCAAACATCACAAAAGACAATCTACACCTAATCAACGATAAACTCATGAATTACCATTACTGCCATACTGAATTTCAATAAGGTCCACCAGATGCGTCAGACTTGAGCACTTTTGCATATTTAATTCCGCGCAAAGGAACATGACAGAAGTAAATCAAATTATAGCTGGGTTACTGTAAATAGAACATTAAATTTAGACTGCTCTGCCACATTTTTCAATAATTCCAGGAACACAATGATAATACAGATGATGACAAATACAGAAGTTTACAATCGTTTCAGTAGTGTAAGTAAAGAGATAAGATGAAGGAGCAATAGGAGCCGCGTCTGAGAATGCTAATCTTGTCTCGTGCTTATTCCTCTCAAAATAGGAAAGTTTATCTCTTGGAATAGGTGAGGGGTCCTTCAGGTTGAAAGTTCTAAGAAGCTCCAGGATGAACATTTGGAAGTTGCGAGTTAAGAGCAAAAGAGAAGTCTATTAAAGTCCCTTCACCGTTAAAATTCTATGATTACCAGTCATTGACATTTTAAGAGTTCATTTTATATTCTGATTTTTCTGTTATAGTCTTTGAGCATCTACGATTCATGCAGCTTATGTAGATATTAAGAACATCACAGTGTGTCAGTAACAACAGTCATATCCTAGTGTTTTCCTAAGAGACCATTTTTTTCTTTTTCTTTTTTTTTTTTTTTTTTACAAATTCACTACTTTCTAGGTGAAATAGCCCTGGAACCCACATTCTTTGTTCTATTCTCTGATGAAGGTATAGAAAAAATCATACATGGCTTGATGCTTTGCTTAGCTTCAAACTTATAATTTTTAAAGCTGTAGATTATCTTAGTACACATCTTACACTTGGAGAAGTATATTAGTTGCTTTGAAAGAAAAAAAATGCTTTTTTTCCCCAGGCAATTCAAAAATTGGTTTTTAATCCCACAAGGTAAACTATGTGCCTTGAGCTATTGTGACATCTGTCTAACACAGGGGGATTCTGTAGCAGTTATTGGACTCAATTTACTGTTGTCATAATAGGATGGGGATGGACTTTAGTTTCTTGAAGAAATTTTTCTTATTTTTAAGTACACAATCAGGGACATGTATCTGCAATTGCTGACATCTGTTGTAGGTTATGCTATGTGTTATTTAATTAAAAGAATGAGTTAAATATAATTGAGATACCAATATACATTGATTATCAAGGAAATGCTGTGATAAACTTAAGGCCACATGAAGCTGGTTTCTCGCTTAGGTATGCTTTATTCAACCCCCCCCCCCTAATAAATAGGTTATTTTATCACGCTATCTCCCACTAGAAATGAAGGGTCCAAGTAATTCAGACTTGAAACTGTGCTGATTTAGCCATAGCTATTTAAAGCCAATTTTAACATTAATTCAAAAGTTTTCATTAAGCCCTTGCTGTGTTCAAGGCAATTGTGGAAATTCTGAGATACTTTGCCCCCCTCAAGTACCCTCAAGGATATCTTATCATCTAGTTCAAGATAAAGATGTGACTACAGGAATAAACTGAAAATGGAAGGCAATTCATGCCAATGGCTAACCAAATGGAGTATGTAAATGCTACAGGCATTTGAGAAAGGAAAGTCACTTCTAATTTGAATCTGAATGTTGGATAAGACAGTATTATATTCTATTAGTTTGTGGAGGATTGCAGCTTATTCTACAGATACCTATTTTGTTGTCTGCAAAGGTTCTTGTTTTGCTTTATCTTTTGAGGTCAATTCACAGTAACAATGGGTTTGAGGTTTTTTTTTCCAAGGAAATCTGCAGAGATTTAGGCCATGCATGTTCATGCAGCAAAGTTATGATCTACACTTGTCAGTTTATTTACGTCTCTGCCTTCCTCGAAGCTGTGGATGCAATTTATGCTTTTCTAACTTAAATAAAGTCCATAGTGCCAAAGATCAGGGAAACTGTATTTACCCCCAAATTTGGGAGTTTGCCATGTGACAGTTAAGAGGGTTTTGATTTGCATAGAAAAAACTTACAGTCCCTCCCTTTATTTCAGCCTACTGCATTTTATTTTATTTTTTTATACTGCAGTGATTTTAATGAAAAGTTCAGCTTGAGTAGGTGGAGGTAAATTGAGAAAAGGATTGAAATGATCGAGGAACTCGTAACAAGAGTGCTTTGTTCTCATTTCTCACGGATAATGTGCACTTTCCAGCCTTCCAAGCTAATCGGTACAAAAGAAAACTTTACTACTTTGTAGGTGTAATTGTATAACTGAATAATGAGTTTACTAATCAACCTCTAAGAGCTTGCCAACAGTTTGAACTACATTTGGTGTGCAGAATCCTTCACATCAGAGTTCTTTAAGAATTCGTCAAGTGAAGGCATGCGTGACCAGCCTGGAGCACATACTTTAAAAATGGAAGGCCTGGCTTTTTTTTTTTTTTTTTTTTTTTGCTTTTTGGGTCACACCCAGCGATGCTCAGGGGTTACTCCTGGATTTGCACTCAGGAATTACTCCTGGCGGTGCTTGGGGGACCATATGGGATGCCGGGGATCGAACCCGGGTCGGCCGCGTGCAAGGCAAACGCCCTACCCGCTGTGCTATCACTCCAGCCCCACACCTGGCTTTTTTTTTTTTTTTTTTTTCTCTATAGTTTCCGTAAACACATCTGGGAGTGAGCCCCTGCAGAACCAATGTTAAGCCTTGAAGCACTGCTGAGTGTGTGACTCTGGAAGGAACAAACAACAACAACAACAGAGAAGGGGTCTCGGAGCAGTATGAGGAAAAAAAAACCCTGTGCTTTGTAATTTTGGCTTTCAGTGCTGTTAGTGTGGTCTAGTTGGAGCACTGCACTCCAGCAATTGTTTCTGAGTCCAGTTTTCTCACTGGTAATAGCACTCATACGGGGAAGGAATTAAGGAAGAGGGTATATACATAACCTACTCTGCTCAGTGTTTCAGACCTAAGAGACTTTCATAAATAGTGGTTGATAAAATTTATTGAAAGGTTTGGGCGAACATTGTGGAATATCAGACTGCCATTTATCATGTCAGATAGCCCAGAATAATTTAGATCAGTTTTACATGTTAAATCCATGTATATTTCATTTGTGTTTGCTCGGATTTCAAAGCATTTTCGATAATTTGTTAAAGATGAACTCATATGTGGAATATAAAGTAGCAGAGAGGTACGAGCTTGCAATGATGCAACTTCTGGCAGAAATTTCTCTGGACTTAGTTACTAAAATACAGAAACCCAAAACTGCGCAGCTGCTATTGCAGCTGCAGGACCTCATATCTCTTCATTCTCAGCAATGGAAAACAAATGATCAAATGCTTTCTTTTCAGCAGGTCCAAATTTGGGGCGGGGAGGGAAACTCCAAACAATAATGTTGAGTTTTTTGTTGAAATATTGAATGTAATCAAAGTAAAGAGAAATTAAAGTGAAATTTATCAACTACACAGGCAGGATGGGGGCGGGGGGAGGTATACTGTGATTCTTGGTGGTGGAATATGTACACTGGTGAAGGGATGGGTGTTCAAGCATTGTGTAACTGAGATTTAAGCATGAAAGCTTTGTAACTTTCCACATGGTGATTCAATAAAAAATAAACAAACAAACAAATAAATAAATAAATAAAAGAAAAAAGAGAAAAGAAAAAAAAGATTAAAAATTAAAAGTGCCAGAGTGAGATTACAGCAGCTAAGGTGTTTGCCTTGCATGAGCATGACCCATGTTCAGTCCCCGGCATACCATATGGTTCCCTGATGCCTCTAGAAGTGATCAGTGAATAAAGAGCCAGGAGGAAGTTCTGAGCACTGCCAGAGTTTAATTTTCGAATATTACATATACTAGTTTGTACGTTATATACTTTTAAATCTGACTATTAAAGATGATCTTTAGAAGCCATATAATCACCTTCACATAGCAAAGCAGGGGGAGTTGGAGTGATAGCACAGCGGGTAGGGTGTTTGCCTTGCACACGGCCAACCCGGGTTCGATTCCCAGCATCCCATATGATTTCTTGAGAACCACCAGGGGTAATTCCTGAGTGCAGAGCCAGGAGTAACCCCTGTATATCGCTGGGTGTGACCCAAAAGGCAAAAACGAAAACAAAACAAAAACAAAACATAGCAAAGGAGGGTGCTGAGGAAATTTCTGAGTTCGATTTAGAGCAGAAGGAAAACTTTCTCCCCGTCTTCACTGTTTCTTGCATTTAATTTAATTTCTTTTTAAATGCTTCCTTTTTTCATATGTAAATGCATAAAATAGCGTTTGAAATTTTACTTAAATTTTGCTTTTAAATGCATGCAATTCCTTAAAAATCATCACATTTACAAAGCGTTCGAGATAAATAATTCAGTTCTCTACCAGATGCCCCAAAGGCTGTGGGCAATGGAAAGGAAGTCCTAACTTTTGCTCCATAATGAGTTTGCTTCATTATAAGGAAACTAGGGATTTGAATTTCTGTCATTACCACCAAACTCAAACACACACACACACACACACACACACACACACACACACACACACATACATACACTTAATATAATGTTCATGTTCTATTTTGACTCTCTGCGTCAAAATAGAAAAGGTGAAAATATTTTCGAGATATATTTGAGAGCCTCGCAAGGTCCCCATAGTGTATTCATATGCCAAAACCAGCAACAAACTGGGTCTCATTCCCCTGACCCTGAAAGAGCCTCCTGTATGGCATCGCTGGAAGGACGAGTAGAGAGAGGCTTCTAAAATCTCAGGGCTTGGACGAATGGAGACGTTACTGAGACTGATCAAGAAATTCGACGATCAATGGGATGATGATGATGATGATGATGATGATGATGATGTTCTGTTTTAGCACTGTAGCACTGTTATCCCATTGCTCATCGATTTGCTCGAGTGGGCACCAGTAACATCTCCATTGTGAGACTTGTTACTGTTTTGGGGCATATCGAATACGACACAGGGAGCTTGCCAGGCTCTGCCTTGTGGGCAGGATACTCTTGGTAGTTTGCTGGGCTCTCCGAGAATGATGGAGGAATCGGTGCAAGGCAAACACCCTACCCACTGTGCTATTGCTCCAGTCCATTCTAATTTAAATAAAATCTTTGTGAAATTATTTATTGGGGAGTAGAAAAGAAAGGGAAGTGATGGGTATTACTGAACATTTCTTTTTCTTTCTGGTTTTTGGGAGCTAAGGCCTCACATGTTAGTTAATACTCTACAACAGAGCTACAACACCAATCCTGAACAAATATTTCATTATTTTCCAAGAAATTTTAGTATAAAAATGAAACAGGAAAAGTCCACTATGCAGATCAGTTTTTCTAAATTATTTCACTATCACCTGTATTGCCAGTCATCCCATTGCTCATTGATTTGCTCAAGTGGGCGCCAGTAATGTCTCCATTTGTCACTGTCATGTGCTAGTATAGCCCAATGGCATCTGCTTGCTCCAAGAATATGAAGAGCATCAAAGCCTGAAAGATCAGTTTGATGCCTTTGATTTCACTATATTAGTATACTAATATATAATTATCATTAGAACAACATTATTGGCACTGTAGGTCTTTCTGTTGTTCATCGATTTGCTAGAGCAGGCACCAGAAACATCTTTATTGTGAGACTTGTTGTTACTGTTTTTGGCATGTCGAATACACCATGGAGAGCTTGCCAGGCTCTGCCGTGCAGGTGGAATACTCTCGGTAGGTTGCCAGGCTCGCCGAGACAGATGGGGGAGTCAAACCCAGGTAGGCCACGCTCAAGACAAAAGCCCTATCCTCTGTGCCATGGCTCCAGTCTGAAACAACATTATTAACATTAAGAAATTTTAAGTATTAACACTTAATAATGATTTCATTATTAAATATAAATGTGAACTGGAGCGATAGCACAGTAGGTAGGGCATTTGCCTTGCATGCAGCCAACCTGGGTTCAATTCCTCTGTCCCTTTTGGAGAACCCGGCAAGCTACCGAGAGCATCTCGCCTGCATGGAAGAGCCTGGCAAGCTACCCGTGGCGTATTCGATATGCCAAAAACAGTAACAACAAGTTTCACAATGGATATGTTACTGGTGCCCGCTTGAGCAAATCGATGTTGAATACATTTAATTAGGTAGTATGTATATATGTGTGTATAAATATGTATGTATAAATATCTAATAAACAAATTAATATACATATATATATAGCTATTACTGATGTGAAGTTCACTTTTGGTGATGTTTGGGGTGAATGTGGTCTGAGATATGATAATCAGGGCATCATTCATACAAGTTTTGTGTCCTACCATTTAAGCCATATTTCCAGTCATAGAATGGATATTTTATCCCATACTTATGCACAAGAAAGCAGCATCAGATAAGGGCCAACAGCTTGTCAGTAGTTAAATTGGGTCTTAGGTTTGTTCTTAAGAAAAGAATCCAGAATCCAGATTAAGAGATCACGACACCATTTCTTCATTGTATTCACAGGTTTTATTCAACTACTAGGGCAAAGGCATCTAGAATGAATAGAGTATTATTTCTCACCAATTCCTTGATTTTAGAAAATAAAAACTATGCATTCATAATTCAATTATTAAATATTTTCTTTCCTAGAGTACACTTTAATGCATTTTCCATTTGCAAATTATATTTCCTCAGCAATACTTAATCTTGGAACATTTAATTCAGTAACTGGCTCAAATATTTGCTGCTTTATTGGTCCCATAATACCTAATTCACTTTAATAACAATAATTATAAACCAACTTGCTAAATAAGAAATTGCTACCTAAAGAAACAAAACTGTAATTTCCGTTTTTTTAAACATCTTTTTCTCTTTATCTCTGTGCTATTTATATTATAGTAGTCTCTTCATTTTGACAAATTTTATCTATGTTGTTCATATCTAAAAGAGTGTGTATGGGTTGGTTTTCTCAAAAGCACTTTTTTTGACCAGTAGCATGAATTATCTCATAATTCATAAGAATTAATAACAAGAAAAACCTGCATTTTTTTATTCTTATGTTTATTTATATTATTGATGTTAGATTTTTTTTTTGTCACGCCTGGCTATGAACAAGGTTTACTCCTGGCTCTGCACTCAGGAATTACTCCTGGCGGTGCTCAGGGGACTATATGGGATGCTGGGAGTCGAACCTGGGTCGGCAGCTTGCAAGGCAAATGCCCTACCCGCTGTGCTATCGCTCCAGCCCCTTGATGTTGGATATTTTTTATTCTTAACCTCCTGTGTAGATTATGTTCCATCTTATTTTCTAAATTCAGTGACTGTGGATCTGAATCCACTTGCTATGTCATTGCCGTGCATGTTTTTTCTTTGTCTTTTTCTTGGTTTGTTTTTTGGCCACATCCAGTGGTGCTCAGGAATAACTCTTAGCTAGGCACTCAGGGATCACTCCTGGAGGGACTCAGGGTACCATAGAGGGTGCTGAGGTTTGAGCCTGGGTCAGCCACGTGCAAGGCAAATATCTACTATCTCTCTGGTCCTATCATTGCCTTTCTCAGATCCTCACTCTTGGTGTGTTATTTGAATTTCCTGCATTTTTATTAGTAAAAGAGGGTTAATAATACTTGCTTAATATTGTTAGGGTATGTGTTTGTGCATGTGTGTATATGAATGCATAAATGATGGCATTCTTGAAACGTGACACACCGGGTCAGATACTCAGGGCCCCATATATCTTCCTGAAAGTTTAGTGACTTAGAGACATTTGCTTTTTTCTATGGAAAAAGATTCTCTGACCTCATAGAGGCGAGATGCTAATACTATTCCATAATTCTATTTTGCTACCTAAACTCAGGGCCTTTAAGTTCTAATACCAAAGTTTCAATAATCAAGAAAAAAAGTGATTTATTTTGGAGCAATAGCGCAGTGGGTAGAGTGTTTGCCTTGCACATGGCTGACCCGGGTTTGATTCCTCCACCCCTCTCAGAGAGCCCGGCAAGCTACCGAGAGTATCTTGCCCACAGGGCAAAGCCTGGCAAGCTACCTGTGGCGTATTCAATATGCCGAAAATAGTAACAAGTCTCACAATGGAGACATTACTGGTGCCCACTTGAGCAAATCAATAAGCAATGGGATGACAGTGATAGTGACAGTGACAGAACACAAGAGAAATATTTTATAATAATGTCATGTTATTATTAATTTATTTCTGTAGTGCCATAAATAATATTGATAAGTGGTAAATTAATAGAACATTGTTTTTCTTACAAAAGTAAATGCTCTAATGTATTCAAAGTATACAATATAAAATATATTATTTGATATATTATATAATTATATTCATATTATAAATATATAATGTATTTATATTTAACATAGTAATATAAAGAATAATATAATTCTAATTTAGATTTATAGTAGATTTCTGATACTATTATTGGCAAATAATGGTAAATTAGGAAATTAGGTTAGGAGGCATTAAAGCACGTTAGTAAATTTGACTGTTTTAAGCTAGATACTTTGATCAAAATGAAGTCATTAGGAAAACGATCTAGTACAGATTTACAAGGCACAAAGAGCACAAAACCTGTGCTCAAAATTGAGGATCATTTTTTTCTGATACATTTGGTGAGTTCTCAAAGGAACCAACATGAAGGTAAGGTTTAGTAGCATGTGATGTGGGGGAGGGCCCAGGAATGGGGTGATGGGTCCCACTTTGAGGTGCTGAGGGATCACTCCTGGTGGTGCTCTGTGGACTACCTGTAGTGCCAGGGATGGAAACAGGGTTGTCCATGTACAACTCAAGTTTCAACCGTGTACTCTCTCACCAGCCCATCCCTTTGGTTTCATTTTTAGAGGCATCCCAAATTAGGAATGAAAAAAAATTGAACTTAGAGTCTTACAACAAAGGATTCTAAATTGACTTTACACTTCTTTTTTCTAAATTGGTTGTCCTTAGGTTTTGGGTCAGGACAGATTTCTAAGATATTGCATTGGGGTTTTCAGTCATCATGAAATAGATTAAGGTGATGCTCTAATACTCTGATGCATGGGAGGAGCAAATTAAAATTTTAGGATGAAAGCATATTATCTTTGGCCTCCAAAAATTTCTTCAAAATTTCTCTCAAAGGGGCTGTTCTGTACATAATTTTAAAAAAATCCAGACACTAGAGGAAACAAGATATTATGAACCAATAGTGAGGGGAAATCAATCAGAAGAACATCTCATGATATCAGATATTGAAGCTATAAGATATAGATTTAATATATTTCCGTGCTCAAAATAATAAAAGCAGTTGATCCAGAATTTGACCTGGTGACTTAAAACTTATACCTGATCCAGCAGAGTTGATCTGTGAATACAGTTAGGAGTCAGCCCCTAAATAAAAATGAAAACAAAACAAAAGAATCTTTCTGTTTAAAGACATAGAATTCAAACCCTCATTTCCAGCCAGTCACTTCCACTGTGGCTCACTGATTTAACTGTGCCTTACACAGTTGTGGAGCCAGACTCTTAACCCCAGAGCCTCCAAATGTATGTACGCAGTCTTGACAACCCCATTGTCTATGATCACTAGGGATGGAGGAAAAGGAGAAAAAACAGAAGTAGCTTGGTTGAGTAGTCACTGGAAAGCCAAGCCAACCTCCCTGCTAAAAAAACAGATAAGTATAAAATCAGCTGTAGATCACAGGAAAATCTCACCAGCTCACAGCCTGGTTTAGACTGAGAGACTTTTGTGTGTCCATATGTCTGGAGTCTGGTAGTTGTGGAATATGAATTTGCTGGAGGAGAAATTTGCAGGCTGGTCAGTGCCAATCACAATGCTACTGTCATATCAGACTCTTTTACAGGACAGAAACTGTGGACAACACAGTCATAACATCAGTGAACACCAGCTGGAGGTGAAAAACTGGGCAGCTGGCAAAAGCTAGACTTGGGAACAAGACCCCATACTAAAACAATAAAATTAATAATTAAAGATAAAGAAATTAAATATAGTTGTATAAAAATAGATTTTATTTTATTTTTTAAATTCATTTTATTGAATCACCATGTGGAAAATTACAAAGTTCTCAGGCTTATGTCTCAGTTATACAATACACAGACACCCATCCCTTCACCAGTGCCCATATTCCACCACCAACCCGCCCCCCACCCCTGCCTGCATAACTGATAAATTTCACTTCATTTTCTCTTTACCTTGATTACATTCCATATTTCAACACAAAACTCACTATTGTTGTTGGAATTTCCCCCCAAAAAAGACAGCCCTATTGCCAAGGAAGCATTTAATAATTAGTTTTCTATTGCTGAGAATGAAGAGATATGAAGTCCCACTATTCTTTTTATTTTTTTCCTCCTTCCCACGCCATCAAGTTCATGCCTGCTTGATAGTCCTCATAATATGGCTGATGCCACGCCGCCCGACAAAAGAAAAAAAATTGAGAAAGAGGGATATTTCCTGTCCTTGGCCGGCGTGGGGCTATGGCTTAGTTCACAGTCTCTAGACATGGCTGCAAAGAGTTTCTGGAACCAAAAGTTGGCCTCCAGATCCTGGTCGATCAGCAGCAAAGCGGGTGCACAAAAGTGTGGCCACCCGGGTTGAATCTTGGTGGAGTGTGTGCTGGTATCGGCCCCGGCCCGAGACTGCCCAAGCATCCCACTGTTCCAAGTACATAATTTTTTTTTAAATAGATTTTTAAAGATTTAAAAAGGAAATAAAAAGTAAGTTTGAGAACCGGAATCCACACACACATAAAAAGTGACAATAGATATTAGAAAAAAAGACCAAATGGAAATTCTAGAAGTGAAACTGTATAAAATTAACTCAATAAATGCCTCGCAAGAATATTAGACAAATCTCATCCCCCCAAAGAGTTGTGCAGTAGAAGATAGATATTGATAAGAAGAAATAGTCATAATGGAAATTTGTTTTAATTAAAGAGTTATCTAGAAGATGCTTAATTTCAGTGAGTAACAGTTTATATTAGAGTAAGAAGAAGAAAATAGAATAATATGCCAGAAATGTTATTTGACTAGATCATGGCTGATAATTTTTAATCTTGTTGAAATACATTTAATTCCATATTCACAAACTTTATGAGCAAACTTTATTTACATGTTATAATATATAATGTACTAGTATAATATATTAAAAAATACTCAATCGGGATTGGAATGATAGTATAGTGGGCAGGGCATTTTCCTTTCACAATGGCAATCGGGTTCAAAATCTGGCATCCCATATGGTATCCTGAGTACTGTCAGAAGTAATTCTAAGTGCAGAGCAGGAAGTGCGGAGTTTCAACCCTAAGTGTTTTAGGCTTCACCAATGAATTTCCCCTTTCCTCATTCCAGAGAAGCTTACTATCCCTAATTGGTTAAAGTCTAGCTTCAACTTTTCCTTTGTGTGTGGTATTAACCTTAAGTGCTTTAGGCTTCATCAGTGAATTGCCCCCTTTCTTCCTCCCAGAGAGGCTTAACACATCCTTTCTAGCATCCCTAAAGTTAAAGTTTATCTCTAACCTTTCCCTTGTGTTTTACCTCTCATTGTCACAGCTCCCCAAGTCAGTCTTAATTGCTTATAAGCCAAAAGTTTATGGTAATTCTGAACTTTATATTTGTACGGCTTTGTATTGGAAGTGTTGTATGTTTATACCTGCTTTTCTATTTCCCCTATAGTCTTTTATATTTTACTATAGAGCAATGTTCTTTGGTTAAACACAGAAAGACCCTTAATGCTATGCTCCTAATATTTGGGAGTTGATTGACTCTGAAAAATATCCTGGGCATAATTACTTGGTCATAGTTACTTGACTCAAGCTTCAATTACTGTGGTTCCTAATATCCCAAAAGGGAGGTCCTACAATGGGACTGGGAAGGACCTGAGGCGAGTGACAAAGCTACCCAGCACCGAAATGGGACATTCTAGAAAACATACATGCATGGTCTTGATGCAAGCTGTTACAACTTAAGAGATTGGACCCCCATGGAGTAGGACAAGCTGAACTGGCCTGAACATTTAGTCTGGGAGCAAACAAGGCTTTTACCGTAAATCAAGAAACATCATTCACATATTTGCAGATTAGTGCAAATATTGGCTGGTAGCCAGAAGTTTCTGTGAGCCAGGAGCCATTCACTTCTCCTTAGATGTGTCTCTATTTAAACTTTCTCAAAGTCTGGCGTCTGGGTTCTGAGAGGAAAGATCACAGGTGGCCTCAGGGGACCTTATGGGATGCTGGAAATCGAACCTGGGCCACCTGTGTGCTGTGCCAGTGCCCAGTCAGTTGTACTCTTTCTGAAGCCCACACACCCAGGAACTTATTCTCATCACACAAATTCTTCTCAAAACACTTATTTTACAACCAAGATATCAGAAATGGGAAGTCTAGATAATCAAGTAACAAAGAAAGAAGATAAATCTATAATTTAAAAATCATGAGACAGCAAGCTGAGGTGACACATTTGGAAAATTTAACAGCTTTCAGAAAATAAATAATACCAATTTTCACCAACTCTTCTAGGGTATTAATAAAAAAAAAGAAAATTACTCCTGTTAATTTTATGAAGACAGTATGTCTTTGGTACTAAGACCTAGAAAAGGTATTATAAAAATAAAGAAATATTCAGAATAACAATCATGAATATAGGTGCAAATATTCTCTACTGTTTACCAATAAATATTAGTAAACCAAATATAATGATCTATGATAAAGACAGATTGAGTTTCTTCTAAGAATACACATTTGATAATATTCAAATAACAAACCATGGCTTTTACTATTATTAAGGAAAAAAATGTACTACCATTATTATATTATAAACTTCCAGGCAACTGATCCTAATCAAGTTCCTTAATCTGAAGTATATAAAATATTGCAGCACCATAATTAGGGGTGAAACGATGAAAGATTTCTAGACCAGGAATAAGACACATAGGCCCAGGTCTTACTTATAGTCAAATCTTGCTTTGAATATCCAGACGTTTGAAGTGAAGAAATCATTTATAAACAAGAAAATTAATAAAATGCATTTATTATTATTTACTGTTTTACATGAGGACTGTTTTCTTTGTAGAAAATATAAAACATGCCATATACAGATTTGATCAGTGAAATTACACCTGGTCCCCTGAGCCCTTCCAGGAGTGATTTCTGAGCACAGACCCAGGAGTAAGCTCTGAACACTGCCAGGTGTGCCCACCAAAAAAAAAAAAAAAAAGAACTATTTTCAATATTGTCAAAAGTGCTGTTTCCTATATTATTTAGTGTCACAAAGATTATCAGCAAAATGATAAAATAAAGGTTGCCAAGGCAGTGAAAATAAAATGTTGACAAAATGGGACTAAGATATAGGTTATGCTACTGCCTCATGCTCATGGACAATTTTGACACACTTGGGATGAGCCTCACGTATGAGAATGAATCTGCTGAAAAACCCAGGCATGCGGGATTTGTGACCAAAGTCTCCTGGCTCCCACAGAGTTGGGAATAGGTGACCTCCTTCCATCTCCCTTTTCTCCCAGGAGCCAGGCAGTCACGCCCATAAACTGCCTCTGGCGCCATACAAGCTCATTAAGGACCATGTCCTAGAGGCTCACAAATAAATCTTGGAAGAGAGCCACAGCTGCAGAGATGCTTCCAGACCCCCAAGTCACCATTCAGATAAAATTTAACTCCAGCTCTGTCATCCTATTTAAAATTTTAGAATTCCTGAAGCAGCATCATATTAAACATAAACCACTGATGGTTTATGTACTAGGAGTAGCAGACCACATTTGATAGAGTGTAAAGTAGGAGGCAAATGATCTTGAAAAATATATATATATATATACACATACACACCACACACACACACATATATGCACACACACATACACACAACATATTAGTAATCTCTTATATAGAGCTTAATGTCTTGGGGGCTGGAGCAATAGTACAGCAGGTAGGGCATTTGCCTTGTTTGCGGTCGATCCGAGTTCAATTCCCAGCATCCCATATAATCTCCTGAGCACCACCAGGAGTAATTCCTGAGTACATGAGCCAGGAGTAACCCCTGTGCATCGTCAGTGTGATCCAAAAAGCAAAAAGAAGAAGGAAGGAAGGAAGGAAGGAAGGAAGGAAGGAAGGAAGGAAGGAAGGAAGGAAGGAAGGAAGGAAGGAAGGAAGGAAGGGAGGGAGGGAGGGAGGGAGGGAAGGAGGGAGGGAGGGAGGGAGGGAGGGAGGGAGGGAAGGAGGAAGGAAGTGAAAATAAAATGTTGACAAAATGGGACTAAGATATAGAAAGAAAGAAAGAAAGAAAGAAAGAAAGAAAGAAAGAAAGAAAGAAAGAAAGAAAGAAAGAAAGAAAGAAAGAAAGAAAGAAAGAAAGAAAGAAAGGAAGGGAGGAAGGAAGGAAGGAAGGAAGGAAGGAAGGAAGGAAGGGAAAGAAGAAAGAAAGAAAGAAAGAAAGAAAGAAAGAAAGAAAGAAAGAAAGAAAGAAAGAAAGAAAGAAAGAAAGAAAGAAAGAAAGAAAGAAAGAAAGAAAGAAAGAAAGAAAAAGGAGGGGAGGGGGGAGGAAGGGAGGAAGGAAGGAAGGAAGGGAGAAAGGAAGGAAGGAAGGAAGGAAGGAAGGAAGGAAGGAAGGAAGGAAGGAAGGAAGGAAGGTAGGAAGGAAGGAAGGAAGGAAGGAAGGAAGGAAGGAAGGAAGGAAGGAAGGAAGAAAAAGAGCTTAATGTCTCCAGGGTGAAATACAACAATCTTCACACACTTTCTTCTAATGAAAGTTTTTTGGATCATTTTTAGTGGATTATTCAAAACAAGCAATACAAAATAAAGTATTTAGGCTCTACCTTTGGGGCAGGCTTGGGTGGTGGTGGGAAAATTTGAAATAATGGTGGTGGGAAGGTGTAATGGTGGTGGGATTGGTGTTGGAATATTGAATGTAATGAATTATTGTGAACAACTCTGAAAATTAAAAATAAAAAAGTTATGGTTACAAAGAACATAACTCTTTTCTCACTTGTTGTGGGTTTTTGTTTTTTTATTTTTTTTTTCACTCTACCTACAATGAGATGGTATAAAGGGGATCATAAATCTGTTATAATATGGAAATTTTCTTAGTTGTTGTAGATTTAAAACATTGTCACTGGTAAAATAGGTGCTGTGAATTTTCCACTCAAATGCTATTCAGTTGCTGCAAGCACTATTTCCTTTTCTCTGGCAATATAAACTGAACCGACCTGGTTCAGACATGTGTCACTCATCTCTGAAGTATTCTTCCCAATTTCAAATACTATTTCAAGTTCCTTTTCAAGTACTATTTTAATACATTCATATCCTCACAGTTTAACAGTTTAAAGTCTAGTTCTCATTGTATTAATAATTGTAGTGTGAATTCTGACTACTTGGGGCATGTCATTTGTCGAACTAAGTGCTTTGCTTTTTTGAGGGGGCAAGAAATCAAATATATTGTAGATTCAAAGAGTCTTACATTATAGATAATATATGGAGATACTCTGGTTCATGTTCGATTACTCCATCCCTCTTGGAGAGCCCAGCAAGCTACCGAGAGTATCCCGCCTGCACGGCAGAGCCTGGCAAGCTACCCGTGGTGTATTCGATATGCCAAAAACAGTAACAATAAGTCTCACAATGAGAGACGTTACTGGTGCTCGCTTGAACAAATCGATGAGCAATGGGATGACAGTGACAGTGACAGTGACAGTGACTCTGGTCCATCAATGTGAAGATGGATTTCTAGCCTGTACTTTAATATTTCTAACATCAAGGAGATTTTGCCCTTTTTTTGTAAAGCCATAAGAAAAAAATATCTTCTAAATGACATTGAATGTGCAATTTTTTCTTAATCTTTTTCTGTTATATTCATGATCATTTGTATTCACATTTTTTCAGTAATACATATGCTGAGTACTGTGTAGGTATGTTCAAATTACATCTAAATTCACAGCTGTTAAAGTTACACACCTAAGTGAGTTTGATGAATGTTATCAGCATTGGTGACTTTCATATGCCCAAACAATTTTAGCTACCTCTGAGAGGTGCCAACAGAGAAGTTGCCTTAGCTGTTAGCTACTCTTGTCTAGGAAGAAATAAAATTATTAGAAATTATCTCAGGAACTTAGAAGCCAAAGCAATTATGAAACCTTTTGTTTCATATTTTTAAAAATGATTTTCTCCAGTGACCAAAGCTTTCAATACTATCAGCACCTTCCCCATGAGGGGATATCCTCAAGTACATGTCAGATATACTAAATTCTTGGACATTTGGAGACAAAGAAGTTAAAAGACAATTTCTAGTGTCACTTAGAGCAAAAGTCATTAAAATGCTTTACCAATGAAAAGGACATAATTTTATTTATGTCAAATTACATACATTTAAGAACACAATTTTTTTCTAAAAACATGATTAAATATAACACCATTAGGAATACAGAGTATTCCATACCTATTTTGGTTTTTAAAGTGGCTTTAAAATGAGGTCTTATAGGGTTCACTTCTACTGAGTTGCCAATATGTGCATATAGTTGCAAGAGGAGCTTTGAGCTTCTTCTTTGTCCTTTTTATTTTATTTAATCACTAAAATCCATCTATGACTCTGATCCTTAGAACCCTTCCTCAGAAATCTATACCCTGCATTTACCTATATCTCTAAATCTCAGTTCAAAGCAAGTTAGTATTGCATTCTTAGACAAGGACTGAGAAAGAACTTCCCACACAGCATTGATCAAAATGGATTTGTAGCTAGGCCAAGCTTTAAAATAGATTGGTGTGTTGGAGGTGGGTATTTTTCTGATCTACAGGAATTGTAATTTTCCTTACAAAACTCTTTGTCATTATTGCCATTGTATTTTAGCAAACTCCCCATGGTGTATTCATATGTCAAAACCAGTAACAATGCTGGGTCTCATTCCCCTGACCCTAAAAGAGCCTCCAATGTGGCACTGTTGGGAAGCACGAGTAAAGAGAGGCTGCTAAAATCTCAGGGCTAGGATGAGTGGAGATGATGATCAACAGGATGATGATGATGATGATGATGATGATGATGATGATGATGATTTTGTATTACTTAAATGAGGGATTAAAGGCAAACAAGATTTACCTACTCTAGGTCTTTAACTCCTAGTAGGGTATGTTTATTTCTCCAAAATATTCTTCTAAGATTAAATTTCACATGGAAATTAGATTTGTAGGTTAAGAATAGAATGAATTCCCTATTTTTAATTTTTAATTTCTAAAAGAGGAGGCTGCTGCTCACAACCAATGACAATTTACATATTTTCTGTTTTCTTCTCCTGAGTAATATACTGTTCATCCAGAGCTGGGGTGGAAGAATAAGAAGAAAACGTTTAACACCAGTGAAATAGAAGAAAATTTAGGATTTATCTGACTGGGCTTTGGGGGCAGTTAAAGTGAGGGATAAAATGGAAAACCAGATACACGACTTTGACAATCTCATGGTTTTGTTATATTGTTTCATAACTGCATCATGCCCTTACTCTCAGCTGTCTTGCTTCTCTCTTCTATTGTGCTACCTAAAACATCTCCCTCTCCGTCCTCCTTCATGCTACTATGGGAACAGGGCGATGACCGACAGTGAGACATTCAGATGTGATGTTTCAGTGCACCGGAGTGCATGCACAGGTTGTTGCAGAATGTGACCCATGACTCCTTTTTACCGGGAAGGATTGTGGACCTGATACATAGAGCCTGGAGCTCAAATGCGTTTCCAGCACTTAGGTACCAAAGAATTTTGATGTTGATAAAATATAAAACACAGGATATGTGTCACCTTGCAAACGTCAAGTTATTAAAAAAAAAATCTAGCCCTAGGGAAGCAGTTCATTGGAAATGAAGGGACTTCAGGATTACACAGGAAAATCCATTTTTTTAAAAAAATAGGTCATGCTGAAGGATTTCTTCAGATTTTATTCTTTAAAAGTTGTCAGGGCTCCAACATCTGTATTAAAAAAGTACTAACAAAAAAGATGTAAGGATAAAGAATCAAGAAACCCTACCCAGTAATGGGGCTGGAGCGATAGCACAGCGTGTAGAGTGCTTGCCTTGTACTCGGCCAACCCAGGTGCGATTCCCAGAATCCCATATGGTCCCCCAAGCACTGCCAGGAGTAATTCCTGAGTGCATGAGCCAGGAGTAACCCCTGCACATATCCGGGTGTGACCTAAAAAGAAAAATGAAAAAAAACTCTACCCAGTAACAAATGATCTATGTAAAATGGAACAATGTTTTTTAAAAAAATTAGTATTATGTACTAAACACACTTCTAAATTTTTTTTAATACTTGCTGATAATTCTGATAACTATCTTATATGAGCTATTTATTGTTTGTTTTGGAGCCACACCTGGTGGTGCTTAGGACCTACTCCTGGGTCTGCCTCATGACAGGGCTTGTGGGACCATACGGGCTGCCAGAATTCTCACCTGGATTATCCACGTGCAAGGTAAACACCCGGCCTGCTGTGCTGTCATTTTGGCTAACTGTCTTATGAGATATTAAGTCCAGTTGATCCAAGATAGATCTAGAGAAATGAAGTGAGCTCTCCGGTGAGGAAACAGCAGCCAGGGTTTGATCACACATCCCAATTCAACTTTATGCTCTAATCCCATTAGATTTAGCCAGGCATCAAGAAGTTTCTCCTGCTCACTGCTAAGCATGACCACAGAAATCTTCCAAACATTGGAAGGGGAGTAAATACGCATCTCTGTTTCAGTCTGCATGTTGGTATTCTCTAGAGGGGGCGGGTGATGTGGCATTCCGTGGCTGCTGGTAGAGAAGCTGTCAGCATGTAGAGAAGCTGTCAGCATGCAAGGCACTGATGCAGGTCAGCATGCAAGGCACTGATGCACTGATGCAGGACTACCCTGTGGAAAATTGAGACAGATGCCACCCTCGGCAGCTCTGGAATGCACATCAGTGCGGAGCTAGAGATTGAGACCGAGACGCAGAAAAACAAATTTCAGCGCCTGTGCAGATAAGAGAGAATTGCAATTGTCTCTACTGACACTGGTTCTGTAAAGCTCTATAAAGCGACACAGAACAATCCCAGAATTTTTTTTTAGTTTGGGAAAAGTTCAGCAGGGGTTGCCCAAGTGACCTCATAGGGTTTCCCTTACTGGGTCATCTTCCTCCGGTTCGCTCCGACCTCCAACTGTGTCTGTGTTCCTTTTGTATTCTTGGCTGTTGACGGTATTCAGAAAGCACACCGTGTTCCGCCCCGTCCCTTCCTCAGTGTCCACCTCCCTCTGTGATGTCTCCAGTTCCCCACCTGCCTGCCAGGATGACAGACACTTTTCTCTTTTATTCCCCTCGGGGACTGTACAGTACTGGCACGACACTGTTTTAGCAACAGAGTTCACACTGTACTTATAACACGGCTACTGAGAGGGTTTCACACATCACTTGCCAGTGTTAATCTCGTGTCTGACATTCAGTTTAGTTTTGTTTCTGCAGAAAGTGCCCTTGGACACTCATCCTTAGTGATTTTTTTTTTTTTTACATTTTTTTTTCTTGAAGAGGGATCTTTTAGTTTTTTCCTAAGTTGAAAATCATTAACTAACTTTAGTATTGGAATTGGCTTTTGTTTTGTTTGGGGGCCACACCCAGCCATGCTCAGGGGTAGTCCTGGCTCTGTGTGCAGGAATAACTCCTGACAGAGACATCACAGGGGGTGCCAGGAATTGCTCAGGTTGGCTATGTGCAATACCAGCTCCCTGCTCCCTACGCCCTACACACTCATGCCTAGTTACAGTGTAATTGGAGTATAGTAATAGACATATAGATCCCTTGACTAAGTTATTGACTATTAGTAATGTAGCAATTTTATTTTAGAAGCGTTGCCTTTATTTTGAGCGACAGGAAGTACAAGTTCCTTGAGATTCATATTCCTAGGAATAAAAAATCACATATCTACATAAAATTATATAGATAATCCTGTGTTTGTGTGTGTGTGTGTGTGTGTGTGTATGTGTGTAAAGCCGATAAGTTGGTTTTGTCAAGATTGGGTAATTTGGGGCTGGATTGATAGCACAGCACGTTAGGCATTTCTCTTGCATGCAGCTGACCCCGGCTTGATCCCTGGCCCCCTGGCACTATATAGTCAGTCCCTGGAGCTCACCTGGATTCCTGAGTGCTAAGCCAGGAATAAGCCCCGAAGACTTTCATATTTTGCCTCAAAATGAAAAAATAAAAAAAGAGCAAAACAAATTTGAATAAAGAGTGAATATTTATCTTTCTTAGACATATGAATATAAATCATTACTTGTTATTGTTACTGGTTTTGGCATATCAAATACGCCACAGGTAGCTCGCCAGGCTCTGCCGTGCAGGTGAGATACTCTTGGTAGCTTGCCAGGCTCTCCGAGAGGGGCGGAGGAGAGACGTTACTGACGGTATTCAGAAAGCACACCGTGCTTTTGATGGATGTAAAGATTATAAGTCTGTGAAGACGGTAAATTAGAGGTAAAGAATCATATATATATGTATATATACATATCATACAATATATCTACATATATAAATGCCCAACAAGCTACCGAGAGTATCTCACCTGCATGGCAGAGCCTGGCAAGCTACCCGTGGAGTATTCGATATGCCAAAAACAGTAACAACAAATCTCACAATGGAGACATTACTAGTGCCCGCTCGAGCAAATTGATGAGCAATGGGATGACAGTGACAGTGACGGTGATAAATGCAATGGAAGACGACTCTGTTGTTAAAATATGAAACCAGGAGCTGGGGATGGTTTGAAGGGCTGGAGCACATGCTTTTCTTATGGAAACCCTGGGTATAGTCCCTGGCATTGTGTGATCACAAACACTGCTTTGAGTGACTTCCTGCTCAACACAAGAGGGAAAACCTCCCAGGGTACTGCGTGACCCCCAAGCAAAACATATGAAACTGACCATGCTCTCTGGGGCAGAATGGATGTAATTGGCTATGATTATGTCAATTCATCACTGTTATCACCTGTCATCCCATTGTTCATCAATTTGCTCGAGTGGGCGCCAGTAATGTCTCCATTTGTCCCAGCCCTGAGATGTTAGCAGCCTCTCCTTACTCGTCTTTCCCAACGATTGGAGGTTCTTTCAGGGTCAGGGGAATGAGACCTGTTATTGTTACTGTATTTGGCATATTGGATTCTCCACGGGGAGCTTGCCAGGCTCTTTTATGCAAATAAATGTATTAAAAAAAGATTCTTCTCATTCTCTCCTAAAGGTATTGGATATGCCAAAAACAGTAACAATAAGTCTCTCAATGAGAGACGTTACTGGTGACCGCTCGAACAAATCGATGAGGAATGGGATGACAGTGACAGTGACAGAGAGACAGGGTATTGTGGAAGTTAGGAAAAAGTGATATGGGGCTGGAACTTCATTGGTAGGCATGGTGAACCCTTTATATATATGAAAGTATTGAGCTACGTCCTTGAAATTCTGTAACAGTGCAAACTAATGATAAACCTATTAAAAAGAACAACATAGTATGTTATAAAGAGGATAACTTGGTTTATATTTTGTGAGAAATTTGCAATCTGTAGGAGAAACAAGACCATCTCTAAAATAAATGTATTGATTCGTATTTGGGACACAAGTCAAACAGGCACATAATTTTCACTGCTCTTTCTTATGAAAGGAGAACAGATTAATTTCAAGTGATGTAGTATAATCTGCAGTAATTTTCTTTCACTTTTGGTGACACCCGGAAATGCACATCGGTTACTCCTGGCTCTGCACTGAGGTATTACCCCTGGCGGTTCTCAGGGGACCATATGGGATGATGGGAATCGAACCTGGGTTGGCAGCGTGCAAGGCAAACGCCCTACCTGCTGTGCTATAGATCTAGCCTCTTCTTTGTTTTTATTTTTTTAATACCAGTTTTGTTTCTTTTGCTTTGGGACAATTTTGTTATTCTCTTTTAAGAAAATATAAAAATAGATTTCATCATCTTAAATTCTCTCTTTTTTTTTTTATTCCAGAGTTACATTAACTGGGAAAAAACATCCTTTGAATGAAACTTTGTTACTAATGATTTGAGTTTAACCTTCAGAGAATTCAAATTTTAATCCTTCACACTAAGAATTACCAAAAGGGGTATGCACAAAGGGAAGAGAATCATGGTTTCTGTAACTGATATCACACATTTTAGGGCAAGAAAAAAATATGCCAGGAAATAATTTTCAAGTATCTAACAAAATAGAAAGGTATATTTTTATTTTGTGGGAATAATTTTTCAATTATAGCAAAGCTGGAAGGTATTTATTTGATGGAAATACCTTTTCTGGTGTTTTAATAAAAGCACATTTTTCTAAATGCTTTTATTGTATCTCAAACAATATACTCAGGAAAAATTATCAGGTTTCATAATCTTAGTATTGTTTATTTGATTTGTTTCTATATTTTATTTTGTTTTTTAGGGTGATACACCTCAGTGCTCAGGACTGACTAATGGCTCTGTGCTCAAACTTGTCAGGTTGAGGGAACATGTGTAAGTCAGGGAATCTAACATGGGTTCGCTATGTAGAAGGCAAGTACCCTACCGCTAGCTCTGTACTATCTCTCTGACTCCCCTTCATTTTATTTTAAATTTCAAATCTATCAACTATCTTAATTTTCCTCTTCTATAGCATAAATATTTCCTTCCAAAGCTAGGAAATAATTACTGAAGACCAATAGTATGGACCGTTCCTTCTTTAAGCTGAACTTGAGTTTTTCTCTTCATTTCTATTGTTTTATTTTACAGTTAGGGATATAGAAGAAAAAGAAGTCAAAGGTTTGCAGATAGCTGTATTTATTTTTTTTTGTCATTTGATTTAGTTATTTTTAAAGGAATCTGCTATGGAGGATACTATAAACTCAGGCACCTCAGAGGGACTCTTGCAAACACAAAAATGTAGCTGTTTCATTTGGCTGACTTACTTTCAAATTGAGAAGAATTTTATTGACCGATTGACAGAGTGGAAGTATAATGTAAGCATTCAATTATTATTATTATTATTATTATTATTATTATTATTTTGCTTTTTTGGGTCACATCCAGTGATGCTCAGGGGTTACTCCTGGCTCTGCAATCATGAATTACTCCTGGCGGTGCTTGGGGGACCATATGGGATGCTGGGAATTGAATCCAGGGTGACTGCATGCAAGGCAAATGCCCTACCCGCTGTGCTATCGTTCCAGCCCCTATTATTTTTTTAATCTTGATGTGGATTAGGTACTCTCTCCTGACCCTGGAGTTTCTCTTACTATCTTTTGTTTCTTCTGCACTAATCCATTGACAGATATTCCTAGTGTCGAAAATTGTTTTCTCCTGAGGCTTTCTCAGCCTCCAACTATGGTGACTTATAAAAACAAAATCTAAATCTATTTAGTAACATCAATGCTAGCAGATGTGTAGCTTTTGCAAACTATTTTCTGACTAGTCCATAAAGTGATGTACTTAATAAATTTTAGAGTAATCCACATCCATTAGAAAACACCATTCCTGATAAGAGAGGGAATCATGAAGTAATGTGAAACTGCCGAGATGGGTCTATTTTGATTCATTCTCTCTATTGCAAAATACAGTCAGATAAATGGTATCAGTTTTTTCCCAATTAAAACAAGTACCTGGTAACCCTGGCAACCAATCTATTTTCTGTTTTTCTTGAACACCAGCAGTGAAGAAAGGGCTACTGTAGATGTCATTCCAGTGAAGTTTGCAGGTCACCTACTTAAAAAATAAAATGATTTCTGTGAATCGTCTCCTTTTGAATTTTGGTACATACTTATTCCTTTTTTAGTTATTTTCATGAAGATCACTATATTCTGAGTGGCCCTTCACTAGAGGCCATCATACTATCGGAAGCCAGAATAGAAAATGGCTTACTTAGGTTATTCTCCTTGAAATTTCAAAAAGGAAACAGTTGCCCTCAAAAGCTCATACTTGACTGTGCTTTCTTTCATGACTAGCTTAATTACACACATTCCTTTACAAGGTTAATTCAAGTTATGCCGATACCTGTCAGTGAAGACCCTTCTAGCTTGGAGAACAAGCTAGAACACACTTCAAAATGAAGCAAATTCTACCTCCTGTCTCCTTAAATTGATACCAGAATTCCTGTGTTGTTAATCAGGATAACTAGTGTATCCCTGACAAAGCATGGAGAACTAGCCTCCTGCTTTTATGGTGATGAAACTGATGAAAATGGTGATGAAACTTTGTTAGAAATAATGGTTCCCACAAATCTCCCTTAGCAACTTTCAGGTGCCAAGAGTTCTGCAAACATCGAATCAAACATATGCCGCCTTGTTAGAAAATGTCCTGATTTAATGTTTAGTTTCTTTGTAAAAAGAAATAGTTCTTTTCTTGAACTAAGAATATAGTTCAGGGGTTAGGTGCCTGCCTGCTCATCTGCCGATCAAGCCCTGATACACAGAGTCCCAAAGCACTGTCAGAAATGATTTCTGAACACAGAGTCAGAAGTAAGTCCTTTAGCACTTCCAGATGCGGGCTAAAGCCCCCAAATTAAATTCACTGATTAATTAAATGACTATTTAAACTTCGTGTTTTTCACTTCCGTTTTAAAGAGAGGGACTATTATGTGCTTTAAAAAAGAGGTCTTACCCGAAACTCTAATTATAGTAGCAGATAACATTGAAACATCTGTGCTTTAATCAGAGGTGATCTGGATGCAGAGTTCTTTGTCTTTTTTTCATTTTTAAAATCAAAATTTTTTTTTTTATTGAATCACTGTGAGAAAAGTTACAAAGCTTTCAGGTTTAAGTCTCAGTCATACAATGATCAAACACCCATCCCTTCATCTGTGCACATGTTCCACCACCAAGAACCCCAGTATATCCCCATCCCACCCCCACCCTGCCTGCGTGGCAGATGATTTTCACTTTACTCTCTCTTTACTTTGGTTACATTCAATGTTTCGAGAGAAAACCCATTATTATTATTTGGAATTCTTGCTGCAAAGTCCCTTTCTCACAACTCGAAGCAACTTCAGGGAACCACAAGAAGTAGTTTGAAAGCCAATAAGTAATCTGATCTCTAAAAATCCCTTTGCTTCTGAGATACTGTGGCTCCAAAAAAGTAATTACTGGATCTTTCTACATTATTCAATCTATCCTTTTCTCATGAGTATTTAATAAGTAACTTCCTGTCATAAAGGGTGGTATTATTTGGGCAAATGTAGTCATGTACTTATCCTGAGAAATTATGATTTTATCTTTTCCATGTGGATTTATTTCTACTGATTTTGTCATGTTCTTTTATATAAGCCCTCACCTGTGTGGTGGTAGGTGGGTGTATTTGTGCTATACTTCTGTGATTCTTGTATTTGTTCTTTGGCAAATTAAATACTCATGAGAAAAGTATAGATTGAATAATGTAAGACTTGCTGTTACTGTTTTTAGCATATTGAATACACCACGGGTAGCTTGCTAGGCTCTGCCATGCAGGTGGGATACTCTCAGTAGCTTCCCAGGCTCTCTGAGAGGGGTGGAGGAATCAAACCTGGGTTGGCCGTGTGCAAGGCAAACGCCCTACCTGCTGCGCTATCGCTCCAGTTTGTTCTTTAACCATTTATGAAAAAAATCTCTATATGGTCTTAATTCCAATTGCACTGCCTTTATATATTCTGTGTAGGAGATAGTATCTTTAGGTACTGAGTTTTTAACACAGAAAATTATATTGTTTTCCCTAAAACTTATGGTGCTGGGGAGTCCAGGACTCCTTACGGAATCTTCTTTTTTTAAATTTTTTTCACATTTTGGGCCACACTTGGTGATATTCAGGAGTTAATTCAAGTTCTGCACTCAGGCATTACTCCTGGTAGTGCTCAGGGAACCCTGTGGGATGCCAGAGCTCCAACCCAGATTGGCCGTGTGCAAGGCACATGCCCTACCCACTGTCCTATCGCTCTAGCATCAACACTCCCTGGATTCTCGCCAAGCAACACAGTGGTTCCAGGATGGGCTATAGGATGAGGTGCTGCTCTTACCCTGTGGTGCTGGGAGTTACCAGGGCCACCTAAGCAGTGCTCAGAAGGGTCCATGCCTGCACCCCAGGGTGCTCCAGCAATAATATGTGGTGTCTCTATATTGGAGGTTGTTGTTTTCTTATCATTATTTACAGGATCAGTTCCCTGTTGACCTTCAGTAGCATACAAGGCAAACACCTTACATGCTGTACAATTTTTCCAGCCCTCTCAGTATTTTTTATGGATTTTTTTCTTCTTAGTTCCTTTTAGCAGGTAGGTTGTTTGCCTTGCACTCGGCCAGCCCGGGTGGGTTCGATTCCTCAGTTCCTCTCGGAGAGCCCAGCAAGCTACTGAGCTTATCCCACCCACACAGCAGAGTCTGCCAAGCTCCCCGTGGCATATTCGATATGCCAAAAACAGTAACAAGTCTCACAATGGAGACATTACTGGTGCCCGCTGGAGCAAATCAATGAGCAACAGGAGGACAGTGCTACAATTCCTTTTATAACTTGTCTATTAGTCCCTTATATGGTAGGGGAATGCATGTTTTCATCTACTCAGTAGATACCCTTTAGTTTGACTGACGGTTCCTTTCCCAGTACAGTAGCTTTTAAATTTATGTAATCCCACTTGTTTACATTTGCTTTTGCTTTCTTTGCCAGTAGAGCCAAATCCCTGAAGATTCCTCTGAAGCTATTATCATGGAGTATTTGCTTGTGTTGCCTTCGGATGTGTGATATAGGTTTAGCCTAACATCTAAGTCCTTAATCTTTCTTTGAGTTATCTTTGGTGAATGATGTGATTGAGTGGACTGATTTTGTTATTTGGTGTTTGGTCAACCAGTTTTCCCTAACACTATTTCTTGAAGAGGTGACTTAAAAAAAATGGTTTATTTGTAGTAAATTGCCTGGCAAGCTACCCGTGGAGTATTCTGTAGGATAACATAGCCTCAGGTAGTTTAGGTTTATTGGGTTACTCCCGTCACAGTGCTCTCATCCCTTTGTTTAGCTGTAATCACTTCTCTATGCTCTCTTCCCCAAAACAGTTCATCAGCTTTCCCCTAATCTGACTCTGCTAATTTGTAAGGTCAGACCTTCCTAGGGCACTGAATATTATAATATTGCCTTTCTCCTTTCCTTATGCCTTTTGAATAATTTACTTTAAAGCAATGTCCTTTTTGTATGGACACAAGAAGACAATATTATGCTTTTGTAACTTGGGACTTAATTGGCTACGAATATTATTCATTCCCGGGCATCTGCTTTCTCCACTTAAGCCTCAGTTGCCCTCAGTTCTTAGCACCCCAAAAGCAGGGTCCCAACGAGGGACAGGAAAGATCCAGGGCAAGTGGTGAGTTATGTGCTACCCTGCCATCGAGATGGGCCTGGCCAAAGTACCTAATTCTTAACTATAAGTTAAGAGCTTGATCATAGACAAATGCTGTCATGATCCAAAAGCAATGATGAGACTAGGACCCTGCTAGGGATAGGAAAGACTGATCTGGCCTGAGCACTGTAGTCTGAGATCGAGATGGCCCCAGGAGAGCAATTCTATAAGCTTTAATGCATCTCTTATTGTGTCCATACAAAATGATTAACATTATGAATGCTTATATGTTTGCTGGATGAGGAGAGGAGAAACACACTCATGGGACTCCGCCCTTGGGTGGATCCTCCTGCTGAAAAGGAGTCAGTCCTAGGAGAAGCATCCTTTGAGGGAAAGGAACCTTACCCCTATTGATGGTGACCACACCTATGTGTACACCCCAACCCCCTCATGCTGGGGGGATTTAACTAGGCTGTAAGAGTGGGTTGGGGGGCCAGATCCAGAGATCCAGAGAGAGATCCAGAGCCAGGAGAGATGCAGAGAGAGAGAATGAAATAAACTGATTGAGCAACTAGTTTGGCCTTCTTCCTTCCGTCGCCTGCCCTTGACAACAGCCACACAGTTTGATATGCCAAAAACAGTAACAATGAGTCTCACAATGGAGACATTACTGATGCCCACTCGAGCAAATGGATGAACAACAGGATGACAGTGCTATAGCAGTAAATTAACTATTCATATACCTGAGCATTTAATACTGGGCTATCAGTTTTCTTCCATTGGTCTATATTGCTGTTTTGATTCCATTACCACAATATTTTGATTTCTCTGTCTGTGATGTATAACTAGAAAATGTGATACCTCCCATCCACCCCCCCGCTTCCCAGAATTTCTTTGGTTACTCAGAAAGTTTTGTGGTTCCTTAAAAATGTTAATTGTATTTGTCTGTATCCTTAAATTAATTGAATTTTGATAGGGATTACACTGAATCAGTACACTGCTTTTGATAGAATATTCATTGTAATGAAATTAAAATTTTCCATTAGATTAGCATAGAATAGTTTTTATACTTCCTTTTCTTCTAATCCTTCTAATAGTGACATAGTTTCCATAAATAAGTTTTCCACCTCCTTTTGGTACGCTGAACACTAGGTACTTGATTCATTTTGATATAATTGTCGTTGGAATAGTCTTAGTGATTTCAATCCTAATTTGTTATTTACACTCAGATGCGATAGATGTTTATGGATAGGTTTTGCGAGCTGCCTCCTTACTGTATTGGTTTACTGCCAAATGATTTTTGGTGACGTCTTTAGGATCTTCTATGTATATTGTAGTGCCACTTCTAAATAGAGATTGTTTCATACTTTTCCAGTTAAATTCCTTTTAATTGATTTTACTTTTCATTCGTATTCCCTTGCATTTTGTTGTTGTTGTTGTTGCTTTCTGTGATGACTCGAGGTCACAGACTTAGTTGTGGTAGTAGCTTAATGTTAAATACTTTTTCATTTGTAGTCACATTTTGTTGTGACAGCAGACAGATGACAATGATTACTGCTGGGCTTGCACTCAGTATATGGGACTTTCTGGGATCAAATTGTTTATTGTCGTTTTAGGGGTTTTTTTGTATTTTTGTTTCTGGGTCACACCCGGATGCGTTCAGGGCTTACGGCTTACTCCTGGTTCTGTGCTCGGTAGTCCTGATGGTGTACAGGGGACCAAATGGGATGCCATGGATTGGTTGAAACCAGGTCGACTGCATGCATGTCTTTATCTCTCCAGCAAGGATCAAACTCTTGATCTCACATCTGCAAGGCAGTTGCTCTGCCAACTCAGCTATGCTTGGGTTCGATGAGTTTCCTACTATTATATTTTTTAAATTTTTCTCCTTAATTGTTGTGGCTTGAGTTTTCACTCCTCTTTTAAAAAGTAGCAGTAAAACTACCAGTCCACCTACGATTACTGTGCAGTTTAGAAAAGGTGGGCGAAATCAAGAGCCTGACTAGGAGTGTCAAAGCGAGCAGTGTAGTCCCTGTGTGACATCTCCAGCATATTTTCTGTTTTAGTTTCAGTTTATTAAGACTGCTGTTTAGTTTCAGTTTATTTATTTTAAGTTTATTAAGACTGCTACTCTCTGAGGCTGGAGCAATAGTACAGTGGGTAGGGCATTTGCCTTGCATGCCTCCGACCCGGGTTCAATTCCCAGCATCCATATGTTCTCCTGAGCACTGCCAGGAGTAATCCCTGAGTGTAGAGCCAGGAGTAACCCCTGAGCATTGCTGGGTGTGATCCAAAAAGCAAAAAACAAGAAAAGACTGCTACTCTCCCCTTTTTGCATAAGATTTACCCCCATATGTTTCTGTATGTATGCCTATTTGTATATATTTAATTTTAATTGTGTTATATATTTTATAATTTCCACTGGGATTGTCAAACTACCCAGCAGTGCTCAGGATCTCTGGAGCTGAATCTAGAGAAACTGAATAAGAATCTCTAGAGCTCATCTAGTGACCCAAGCATTGCGAGGGGTCAGACCAGGTTGGTTGCATGCCAGGCATGTGCCATAATTGTTGTATTAGCTCTTGGTACTCATGTTTCCATTTTTCTAGGGCAAGTATTTTTATGTCTTTCTAGGGGTACATGTAAAACATCCACATAACTTCTCCATTCTCCCAAGTAATTTTCACTTTGCACACAAATATGAGTATATTACACAAATTGACTTTCTATTTCATCCAGGTAGGTTCAATAAGTGTTTTCACTTTCCATGTATAGCTCCTATGATATGGGCTCTTCATTAAAGTTGCATGGGGAATAGTGACACATTTATTTTTAGGTGTTGTACCCTAGTTGGGCTAGAATGATGGCGGTGAGTAGGGTGTTTGCCTTGCACGTGGCCGACCGGGGTTCAATTCCTCCACCCCTCTCAGAGAGCCTGGCAAGCTACCAAGAGTATCGCACCAGCATGGCAGAGCCTGGCAAGCTACCCGTGGCGTATTCTATATGATATAAACAGTAACAAGTCTCACAATGGAGACATTACTGGTGCCCGCACGAGCCAATCGATGAGCAACGGGATGACCATACATTCATTCAAACCCCTAGTTCTTTGCAGTAAATGAAGCCTAGAAATTAGGGGATTCATTCTCACTTTGATGAATGAATGAATTAATACAATAATCCTGTGAGCAAATTTAACTTCGGTGAAAGCCCTACTAATTTTGTGTTGCCGTTTTGTTCTTAAAGGTTGGGGGATTGCATCATTTTTTGATGTTTGTTTGTGCCACATCTGGCTCTGTTCAGGACTTATTTCCTGGCTCTAAGCTGAGTTTTCACTTCTGGTCGTGCCTGGGGCCCATTTGGAATGCGGGAATCAAACTGGATTTGACTATGCGTAAGCACCTGCGCCCTGTGCTATCTCCTCAACTCTATTAGATAATACTTAACTGTCACACTTCCCAGTTTCAGTTCCTGACACACTCTTTCAAGCTTCAATGCCTTTGAAAATTGTCTCCTGTCAAGAATATCTTCATTCACTGACAAGCACGCACTCATAAATCATGTGTCCCATGAATTCTTTCTCAACTCAGTGTATTCTCCTAATACAGGGATAGAATACATGTGTTCCCATATCACTTTGCTCTTATATTCCAAATATCCTTGACATATAACACTGCTATTTTGACTCAAATTTTTATAATCTCCCATACTATAAATGAGCAAGAAAATGCTGAGTTACAAGTTAAATCCATATTGATCCTGTCTCAATACCTATCCCTATACATCAGAATTGCCACTGTCACTGTCACTGTCATCCCATTGCTCATTGATTTGCTCGAGCGGGCACCGATAACGTCTCCAATGTGAAACTTGTTCTGTTTTTGGCATATCGAATATGCCACAGGGAGCTTGCCATGTGGGCGAGATACTCTCGGTAGCTTGCCGGGCTCTCCTAGAGGGGCGGAGGAATCGAACCCATGTCAGCTGCATGCAAGGCAAGTGCCCTACCCACTATGCTATCGCTCCAGCCATACATCAGAATTAAATCTATAAATGTTTTATACCAAAGGGCTCCCTTTACCCTGGCTAGATCTAATAAATATTGATATCTCAGCGCACAGAGATAAGACTAAGTTTAAAAATATATATATATATATAAATTAAGTTATATAATATCTAGAACTTAGAAGGAACTCTGTAAAGGTAGATGAAAACTCACCAGGCCTCTGGTTATATCATAGGCTATCTCTGGTTTCCATCTTTTGCCTCAAGACAATTCCATGCATTATTGTTTTAATTTACATATATTATTTAGATAGTATTCATGTATACATGCAGTATATGTGAATATATATGCTGCATGTCTATATGAATATGCATATATATGAATATATGTATATATATGTGTATATATACATGTACACTGCTTTTATGTATGAATAGGAAATAACAGAATCCTATTTTTGGAGAAAATAGTAAATATTCCCAGTGGGAGATTCATATTGAAAAGAGAATTCTAAGGGAATTCTCTTTTGATAAATGTCACATTGACTCACTGGAGTGTAGCGCTTATCTATTTTAGGGTTACTTTACTATCACCCCAATGAAGTGCCAGTATCCCTTACCATACCCTGACTCTTCTGCTCTGCTCTGCTCTGTAACCTAACTTCTGTCATCTGCATGTCTTGTTTTCTGTTGGTCAATGTTTTCCTGTTATGGTTCCTGTTACTCCCAGTGATACTTAGTGGTGTTCAAACTTGGGTGTGTATACTCAGAGGCTGTACCAGGGGCGTCAAGCAGTGCTGGGGATTGAATTCAGATGCCTGGATTTCTAGGTGTGTGCTGTGACTTGTGCTCTTGCAGCACAATCACTTGTTTTATTTCCTTTTATGTACCATGTCTGAGATCACCCTGTGTTGACCTCTTCCTTCTTAAGTTGCTGAGCATACCCACCCTCTCGTTCTATCCATATTTATAGAATAAGAACACATGAGGCTGATACAAAAGGACAGTAGGTACAAGGGCCAGGAGGATTGCCCCATAGCTGGAAGCCTGCTTCATGAGCGGAGGGGAGAAGGCAGGTGGAATAGAGAAGGGATCACTAAGAAAATGATGGTTGGAGGAACCAGTCGGGATGGGAGATGCATGCCGAAAGTAGATAATGGACCAAACATGATGACCTCTCAGTGTCTGTGTTGCAAGCCTTAATACCCAAAAGTAGAGAGAATATGGGGAATATTGTCTGCCATGGAGGCAGGGGGAGGGTGGGAAAGGGGGTTATACCCGGGATATTGGTGGTGGGGAATGTGCACTGGTGGAGGGATGGGTGTTTGATCGTTGTGTGATTGTAACCCAAACATGAAAGCTTGTAACTATCTCATGGTGATTCAATAAAATAAAACAAAAAAGAATAAGTTATATCTATATTGTAGCAGACATAATATTCCATTATAGTAACTCCATCCCCTGGCTTCTTTATCTACTTTCTGTTGGGGGGCATTTAGCTTATTGCTAGATCTTGGCCACGGTCAATCTTGACTACTATAAATTTCTCTCTCTCAAAGAGCTTAGGGTTTGCATCACAAAGGGATGGTTTCCTCATACCTTTGATCTATTCCTTCACACCTTTGGACAGTTTCTTCTCAAGTTTTATTTTCCCAAAGCTCATATCTAAGCACCCCCTATCTCTCTGCCTACAACATTTCTCCCTCAACTAGAGATTTCACTCCTTTAGATCATTAAGAGGTACATGGGGGAAGGTTTATTTTCTGGAGCTTTTTGGTGCTGACAAAAGGTCACTGACTCTGCCTAGGTAAGGGAGCGAAGTGTTATGGTAATTTAGTATTAATAGAGTCCAGACAATGGCTTATTGGGTTTCTGAAATGTCAGTCTAAAATTGAAATCCAATATATTAGACAATAGTATTATAAGAAAACATTAGTCCCTGGAGGAGAAAAAGCTTTCCCTTGACTCAGGGAGGGCAGGTGTTTATCAAAACAAGAAACTATGGTTGTCTTTCTTGACTTTGGGTCTGCTTTTAGAGCCTGCCTTTGTAGCATCGCTGGATATTGTTTTTGTTTTCTTTTGTATCCATCAAACTGCTTTGTCATCTTATTGAGTTCAGACTGTTCACATTTTGATATAGTGAACTTACTGCAAACTTATGTTTGTTTTGCTTTTCTTTCTTTTGTAAATTTCTATTCTTATGTTTCATTTTTTTTCCTGTATTTACTTCTAGATAAGTTGCCTTGGAAAATGTCTTTATTTCTTTCTTTTACCTTCTATATGTTTCTATTCAATAATTTTGTTTTATAGTTATAATGAAGATTATATGATGCTTTCTTCACGTGATAACTTGCTGTTGTTTTCATTTGCTTGATATAATTTGTTTAAATGATTGATTTAAATGTCATTTGTCTGAGAATATGTTTTGTTATTTCTTCAAATATAAAAATGTAGACAACCAAATTGGGTTATTTATATTTTTGACTTTTTTCCAATGACACTCTGACTATTTTGTTCCATATTCTTCTCAAGCTACCCGTGGCTTATTCGATATGCCAAAAACAGTAACAACAAGTCTCACAATGGACATGTTACTGGTGTCCACTCAAGCAAATCAATGAACAACGGGATGACAGTTCTTCTCTTTAAAGTATATTTTGGAGAACACACTAGTATTATGAGGGATCCTTATATGTGGTCTCTGATTTTCGTTTCTTGCCTTATTAGTATTTGATTTTTATCTTTTATTTTGGCTACTTTAATTTTAATATATCTCTGTGTGAGTCTGTTTGAATTTATATTTTAAACATCTTTAAGCATTTATTTCTTGATGACTGTGTCTTTCCTAATACCTGGACATTATCAGCTATTACTTCTTCATAAAGTCTTCTGCCCCTATCTGCTCTGCTTTTCTTGGGTAACTCGTATGATGTGGTTCTTCTTGATGTCACCACATGCATTTTTTTATTACATTTATTTAATATTTACTCTTTTTTTGTCTTTTGAAATACTTTTTACTACCCTATCTTTTAGTCTACTTACTCAACCCTTCATTCTTGCTGCTATTGAGTTTTATGATATTTTTATTATAATATCTTTCTATGTGGCGATAGCACAGTGGGTAGGGCACTTGCCTTGCATGTTGCCGACCCAGGTTCAATTCCTCCACCCTTCTCAGAGAGCCCAGCAAGCTACTGAGAGTATCTCGCCCACATGGCAGAGCCTGGCAAGCTACCTGTGGCATATTCGATATACCAAAAAGAGTAACAACAAATCTCACAATGGAGACGTTACTGGTGCCCGCTCGAGCAAATTGATGAACAAGGGGATGACAGTGAGAGTGACAGTGATCTTTCTATGTATCTATTTGTACATATTTGTGGGGAGCACAGCTGAATATTCAGGCTTACTCCTGGCTCTCAATTCAGGGATCACTCCTGGTTGCCTTAGGCTAATCTGTGGGGTGCTGGGGATTGGGCCTGTGTCAGTCACACATCCTTAACCACTGTAATGTTGCTCTAGCCTCCTCTAATATTTCATTATGGACTGTTTTTACCTTTCTTTCTTTCATATTAAAATTATCTTTTTTTTTTTGAGGGGTCACATCCAGTGGTGTTGAGTGGTACTCCAAGCTTGGTGCTCAGGGATCTGCCTCCTGCTGCAGTGCTTTTGAGATAGTGCAACACCAAAGATTATATCTGGGGTTTGAGCACGCACTCTTTTTTTTTTCTTTTTGGATCACACCCGGCAATGCACAGGGGTTACTCCTGGCTCTGCACTCAGGCATTACTCCTGATGGTGCTCAGGGGACCATATGGGATGCTGGGAATTGAACCCCATTGGCAGAATGCAAGGCAAATCCCCTACCTGTTGTGCTATCACTCCAGCCCCACACGCAGTCCAGTCTTTTGGGTTATGTCTCCAACTCTGATGTTCTCATTGTATATTCAGCCACTCTCTTAATTTCATTGAGCTTCATTGAGTCTTGCTTTGAGGTAGTTTTCAGGGAGTTTACTTAGCTCTGTGTTTGAGGAATAACTTCTAGAGTTTTATATTGATCCATCAGTTGGTGTGAATTAACAAGTCTCACAATGGAGATGTTACTGGTGCCCGCTCGAGCAAATCGATGAACAATGGAGTGATACAGTGATACTATGTTTTGTGCTTTTAAAAGTTTCTGTGTGAGTTAGTCCGACAACTTTTCCTTCCAAATCCTTACGTAACTGTCTTGTGATAGAATTGAAGTTTGCAGAGTATTGATCCTGATGAGATCTTGGGCGCTGATATTGATCTTGGACGATGGGCTTTCTGTTGTACAGGATGAAAGCCTTGCTATCAAACATGATGACAAGCTCAAACACTAGCATGGGGCGGGAGTCAAGGAAACGACTCTCCGGGGTAGAAGGTGAAGAGGTGGGGCATGTGGCATTTGACACCGTAAACCCAAGAGCGTAGGCATGACACGGTAGATAACTGAGGGTGGGGGCATCTGTTACCGCTTTCAGCTCTGGACAGATTGCAACTTTAAACCCTGCCCAGAGTCATGGTCTAGAATTGTTCTCCTTTGCAGCCCCTGGAAGGTCTTATAAGCAGCATCTTTTTTTAGAATATAGAGAAGTACACCGTAGGCAGGGCCTGTTGAACGTCAGCTGTATCAATGCACTTCATTGGTTTTAAATCCAGAGCCATACAGAATGTCCATCACTCTCAGACTCAAAGGTGTTTGCTTTTGAGCCAGTCCAGGTAATGCTCAGGGTTGACTCCTGGCTCTGTGCTTAGGAATCAATCCTGAGTGTTCAGGAGATCAAATGGGATGCCAAGAATCAATTCCCAGTCTACTACATGCAATGAAAATCCCCTACATGCTTTATTATATACATATATACATAGCTCCAGCCTCCACCAGGAAAATATTTTATGTTTATTTTTTTTAAGTAACTTGCATGTGAAATTTTGAGACAGTAAAGGTATAAAGTCACTCAAAGTTTATTTTGATCTCACACAGGATTTCACTATGAATAGATGAATGAACCATGGTCCTATATTAAAGACATTAACTCACTAAACTACAAAATGACCTTGCAGACACATATTATAACTGTGTATATATGTGTATATATGTGTATGTAGGTATGATGAAGCATTATTAGAGAATATTCAAAATGTAATTAAAAGTTTTAACTAACATTTGACCAACTATAACAACTAAATGTAGAATTAATGTATATACATTATGCACCTACATATGCAAATAGACATTTACAATTTCTATCTTTTTATACAATCTTGAAACCTGTTTTAATGGTTACAAAATATTGCATCGAGGCACATAATTGAGGGAAGTTAGGATGGGCCATACCTGCCTGTGTTCGTGGATGACTCCTGGTTCTGTGCTCTGAGATCACTCATAGCATGCTCAGCAGGCACATACAGTACCAGGTTCACGTCCTGGAAGTCAATCATGATACCTCCTTATTATAACACTATCGAACTTCAGACTTAGAGTACTTCTCTTTCAATCACCACTTTTATGCTTGATCATGCATGTTTTTCCAATGCTTTCATATTGTAGATATTTGCATGGGTATTTTTAACAGTAACAAAAGTCTCATGATGGAGACGTTACTGGTGCCCGCTCAAGCAAATCAATGAACAACAGGATGACAGTGACGTTGATATAGACTAGTTATATTTTATATTTCATTAACCTTCAATGCTTATTTTGTCCAAACCATAATATTTTAGCTGTTTCATTTTTATGTTTAGACTGGCCTCGTGACTCTTTTGTCTTTTTATTTTTATCCTTCTCACACACACACACACACACATATTGGATTTTGGGCCACACCTGATAGTTTTCAAGGCTTATTCCTGGGGAAACTTATGGGGTGCCAGTGATTGACCTATGTCAGATGCATCAAAGCAGTCAGGTAAGGCAAGTGTTTCACAAACTGTAATGTTTCCAAGATCCCTCATAATCATTCTATAAAAAGTTTCATATGTTTCACTTGCTAATGCAGTTAAACACAAATTTAAGATGGTTCAAAGTTGTAATAATTTTATCTATTAAATTTATCTGTGGGAAAATGATTCATCTTCCACATAAAATAATGAAATGATAATTCTGTTTTTTTCCAATCTTTTTGATAATCACATGAAGTTATCTAGGTTATATTTGATTATATATTCAATGTTCAACAAATATTTGTGGGTCATTTATTATTATTTAGGAATCTAGAAATACATTTATTTTACCAGACTATAGAATAAAAACATTAAATTCGATTTTTCTCAAGGAATTTATTTTTTCAGGAAATCAGAGATAAGAAAGTAGCAAAGGATGAGAATTAGTTAAGAAGATTCTGCAGTGTCTTAAGCATAAAGTAAAGAGATTATTGTATTTTGAAATGAGTTTCAGAGATTGAGAATTAGTTAGATGTAGAGGCCACTTGCTTTAGGGATAAAACACTAAAAGTGCAAGGGCACATAGATTTCAAGAGCAGGATATTGGTCTGAAATGGCAGGAGTTTAATAGTAGCCAGTATAGGGTGTGAATAAAGACTAATCAACTGGTGGCTGGAATGATAGCACAGCGGGTAGCGCCTTACACTCGGCCGACCCGAGTTTGATTTCCAGCATCCCATATGGTTCCCCGAGCACCGCCAGGAGTAATTCCTGAGTGCATGAGCCAGGAGTAACCCCTGTGCAATGCTGGGTGTGATCCCAAAAGAAAAACAAAAAAAAGACTAATGAACTGTGAATCTGCAGTACGTATGGATCTGATTTTCTCCCATGCGTGTAGGGGTAACTGGTGAATTTCAGAAAAGGAAAGTAGTGGATTACAACTATATTTTTGAAGTTTCAAAGGGAAGAATATAGCAGGGCAAAACAAAGATGCCAAAATGAGTGAAATGACTTGTTAATGATTGATTAAAAAAAACTATTTATTGCATAAACGAATAATACACTAAGTGCACCAATAAGTGAAAAGTCAAACTATTTTAACGACACTAGTAGCTCAAGTTGAGGACTTAAATTTTGTTTTGTTTTGTTTGAGGGTCATGCTCTGTGATGAAAAATAATTGACTTTAATAAGACTATCTTTATTCAATGGGTGATCAGAATTGGGTGTACTCTAGACAAGAATCTTGTAGTTTACCCCTTACATTTAATAAGTGGACTAATTCAGCTGGAGCCCAGGACTTCTGAATTATATTCTTTTATGTAAATGGCACATTACCTTTCATTAAATTCTGTAATCATCTGTTTATACTTTAGAAACATTATGGACCATTTTCCAGATCTTAAGGTGAAATAGCAACCATTCCTGTTTTTTCTTTTTTTTGCCATTGGGACTTGAAATAGTATTCTTCTTAGGATTTTTAAGCAATGTAATAGTAGCATTATGTGTGTATATGTTGAAATATTTGCCAAGTACTCCATCTAACCCTTACCCCTTCTTCTCCTGATTCTCTTTCAGACAACAATGCTATGGATGAAAAGGTTTTCAATCCTATTTTTTCTCTCCCCTCCTGAGGGACCTTGTCTTTTGTACATGTTTGTTTGTGACATGTTAGACCTGTTTTGGTTTTTTCTGCTTCGGTTGTGAAATGTGCATGTTATGCCAGCTTTCCATTCTTTGATTGTCCTCTGGTGTGCCCTGTATGTTGCATTTATGAAGGGAGTCACACCTTCCTGCTGTGCTCTTTTTAGCTTATAGTTGCCCACCTAGGGGGTCTGCTTCTGTCAAGCTCAGCATCTGTTCTTAAGTCTGGCTAATCATCACCTCCTGACTAATTCATGATCTTCACTGCACATACACAATTTTATGGGGGAAAAATAGAATTTGGGAGTCTGGTATACTTCCTGAATGTTCGCCAGTGCTTTGGTTTCAATGCTGACAGCTTATATCAAAACTTCCACGCACCAAAGCATAGCAGCTTTGACTTGGAGCTGACCCTGCTTTTAGCATCTGTCCTTGTAGGTGTTACGTGTCTAGTGCAGTTGACCTGTGTCCCAGAGAAACACAACTGGGGTATGCTAACAAAAAAAAAACAACTATTTGCTTTTGTTTTCTTTTGTTTCCTCTTTCTCACTTAAGGCTCGAATAGTAAGCGGAAATGATTTGGATGCTTCCAAATTTGCTGCGCTCCAGGCATTTGGTGGGTAAGTACATTCATAACCTTTCTCAATCATTTAATTCGGCATTGGCTGAGTTCCCAACATATGTATTTTGTATGCAGAATGTTGCATAATGGAGTAATTAGCTAGTCCCCCTGTTGCTTTCTTTCATTCACAATAAAGTAGATTTTACAGTTTTTTAGTGTATGCATGTATATCTCACTTACTAAATTAGTCATTAGAATTATTCCATACACAGATTAAATAAAATAATTTTACATTAACAGTTCATATAATGCAATTAATATTATGTCTTTTTCTGTTTACACTTGATGATATGTGCTTGAAAATTTTTCTATTAGCAGTATGTTAATTTCAGTCTCATCTCATTGTTTTCATATTTACATTTAATGACAGTAGAAAATACTTAAAATTTAGCTACAAAATAATGTATGAATTGCATTGTTGATATAAAATACTCAAGTAAAGAGCAAAGGATTGTCTTTAATGCGCATCTTTAGACATTAGTATCAGTGTTGCTTCTGTTTTTATAAGAACTTTCCTGATCGTTTGTCTATACAGTGATGTTCATATAGAATAAGTATATATGTATTTGTATTGTGTGTTTCTGGATTAACATTTATTTACGCTATATGTAAATAAATAGTCAGCAAATACTGATATTATAGCAGTACTATACAGTTATTTAATATATAATGATTCATTTCATCTTTTCTGTGGCCGTGTGAGGTAAGTACTGTTTTTATCTCCATATTGTAAATGTTGAAACCTGTACATAAGGCAATTTAAATTTGTTCCTTTTGGGGTCAGAGAGATAGTTCAGGGTTTAAGGTTCTTTCCTTCAATGCCATAGACCACAGTTCAATCCCTGAAACTGAACATACCTCCCCCCTCCCCACCTACCGCCACCCCCTCACCCACAACCCCAAAAACACAGAACCAGGAATCTTTCTGAGAACCAAAGAATGTGGCCTTCTCCCCTCCCTACTCTCCATTTTTTTCTCTTTATAAAAACCTAGTAAGTGAAACAGTCAACATCCAAACACAGTTTAATTCCAGAGTCTGTGATCTGAATCACTATGCTTTGTCATATTAGTGATTTATGGGTTATTTTAACTTTCTTTTACCATTTAAAAATTACTTGATAAACTTTCCACTTCATTTTCTAAGTGGCAAAGGTCTTTAAAAACCTTACATACTATTGTTCATTCTACTAGTGAACTACCCGAGACTATTTCTAGATATCAGTTTTGTAAAGGATGTTTTAATTAAACTTAATTGATTTTTGGAGTGTAATTTGTGGAAAAAATCTTTATAAGTATAAAAACATCTATATAGATATACTGATATTAGGTTTTGTTTGTTTTTGGGTGGGCCACACCTGGTGGTGCTCAGGGCTTACTCCTCATTTTGTGCTCAAGAATCACCCTGGGTGGGATTCAGGGGACCATATGGAATGCTGACCCAAGTCAGCCAAATGCAAGCAAACAGCCTACTCGCTATAAAATTCTTATAGCATTTCTGTATAAGTAACATAGAAATTGGACTTATTTTACATTTTTTACAGGCAAAGAAATAATTTCAGTAATCACATTATTCTTTTAAGTGCATTTCTTGTTACATATGTCCTTCCACATGTTACTTATTTTAAATTAAAAATAAGTAAAAGTATCAGATCTCAAGTTTAAATTTCTAAGAAAATAACACTATTTTAATTTTCCCAAATAAAAATAATTAGGGTGTTCTTTTATGTCTATATATTTCAAAATATTACATGTGAGAAATTATTTCTAATTCTTATTGTTATGTAACAATGTTTTCAATGTTATAAAACAAGTTGTGATAAATAATCATCATGGGGTATTGATAGAACATTTAGGTAGCAAATACTCTCTTCTTCCCACAATATTGTATCTCTTTGTGTTTACTAAGTTAATTATAACTTGATAAAATAAAAATGGCTATCTTAGATTATAGTATAGATGATTATAATTTAAGAAATATGTTTATGCATGATCTGTATACTTATATGACTTTATGATTGTATAGTTCCCAAAACACCTCCAGCTGTGATGGTTCATACTAACTTGCTTTCCTAATTTATATTTGAATATGGACTTTTATCACTGTCAAAGCAACAAACCACAAACCTAATCTGTGTCAATATTTTTCTTGTAATATATCCCTTCCACATCTGTACTGTAACACTGTTGACCCATTGTTCATGGATTTGCTCAAGTGGGCACCAGTAACATCTCCGTTGTGAGACTTGTTACTGTTTTTGGCATATTTGATATGCCACGGGTAGCTTGCCGGGCTCTTCAACAGGAAAGGAGGAATTGAACCCGGGTCAGCCATGTGCAAGACAAGCGCCCTACCCGCTGTGCTATTGCTTTAGTCCACATCATTTTCCAGATATTGCCTATTTCAAAGACTTCCCCAGGGATTTTTTAACTATGTTGTGTGAGAAAAGGGTGATGATTTCCAGTTATTAAGCAAATTGATTTTAATTTGAAGATTTATTTCTTTTTGAAGAATTGGAGGCCATATTTTAAATATAAGCCTTTACTCACAACCTGTTTCAAAAATTTTTGACTTTTGACATTTTTATTTCTTTTAAATAAATGCAATATTACCATATTTCTCAGAAATACCGTAAATACTATAATGCTGGGAAAGCCAAGACTGATGCAGACTTTTGAAATAGGGAGCCATTACTCCTTCATATTAGTGCCACTGAGCACTTTGCTTCTAATCAATTCAGATTCTCTCTTAGGAATTCAGAACTAAACCACATCCACATTTCTTCTGCCCTTCCTAAGTGTCAATGAAAGAATAGTCTATGTACTCTGAAGCAAATAATGAACTGAGTGATACTGGTATCTCATTTCTTATGCTCTTTGTGCAATTCCTTCAAGTATTGCTGGAAAATTAAGTGGTGAGTCATCCCAGTAGCAACATCAATATGCTTTGTGGGTTGGCTGTGTAGGGGCAGGTGTCCTACACACAGTATTTTATTTCCAGCTCATGAAAAACTTTTAGCACTGTAACACTGTCATCCCATTGTTCATCGACTTGCTTGACTGGGCACCAGTAATGTCTCCATTGTGAGACTTGTTGTTACTGTTTTTGGCATATAGAATACGCCACAGGGAGCTTGCCAGGCTCTGCTGTGCAGATGAGATATTCTCGGTAGCTCGCTGGACTCTCCGAGAGGGACGGAGGAATCGAACCCGGGTCGGCCGCATGCAAGGCAAATGCCCTACCTGCTGTGATAATAGTCCTTTGGTTCTTTGATTTCACATGACTTTAATTGTTCGTTTATAAACATATGTAGCCAGAATTTCATTTTTTCCTGATGAGGAATATTTCAAGGCTTATATACTTCAATATATCATTGACACATATATCAGTATATATTAGTACATATAAATATATATTACATATATGGTTTGCAAACACTTTTTTTCTTATTGCTCTAAAGGTACAAATCTTTCCTTTTCCAGAACTCTGAGAAATATCTCAGACAGTGATGGGGATAGAGGGAGACAGGTGGTTTAGGAGAGATGCTCTTCTTTGCTCCTGCTCTTTCATAACAGTTCAAGATCTTTTCAGGGCAGTTGTCAAAAGCCTCATTTCCTCTCCCAGTAAGGAAAGTGCATCTCCTGTTCAGGGATCTGCACTAGCTTGAGTTTAACTTCAGAATCTGATGGCTTCCCCTCCCCCCTCCCGGGCTGTTACCAGCATTACTGCACCTGTCATAGGCATCTGTAAAAGGCGAGAAACAATTCGAAATAGAGGAAAATCAAGGGTTAATTTTGAACAACAACAAAAAAAACAGAAGGAAACAGAAGGATGACAAATAGAAAAGGAAATTTTGGTTATACTTAGTTTTCAAGGAAATAAAATAGTCAAAGTCCTGTTTTCAAGGTTGCACAATTACTAGTAGGATCAAATTCAAATGGTGAATGTAAGTTAACTATAGACCAAAGCTTTATATAATTCTTTTACAAATAAGTTTATATAGTTTTAAAATAGTGGAATTTTTATCATTTAAAAAATGACCTGTTATGTCACACACATAAATATTGTTAGTATTTGAGATTTCTTCCATCAGCCTGACATGTTTCTCTTTACCTATAAGGATTAGGCATTTACTCTCTTCATATCCTCCACCTCTCTCTTGTTCTTGATGTTTTGCAAATCCTAAAATCATCCATCCAACATGGACATTAAGGTTATTTTTAAGTTTAGAATCCCTTAATTTCTTTTGATATTCAGAGAATTTCTCTGATAGGAGATTTCTTTGGTTCCATTTTTTCCTATTTTATCCATAAGTCAGATACTCAGATACTCTTAAGGACTATTTTATTCTTTTTATTTTTCAAATTTTATTTTAGTCAGAGTAATTTGCTCTGTAATTGCTCAGAGTAATTTGATAGGGTTTTATGCAAACAAGATTCCAACACTGCACACCCCCTCCCCCGACCCACACCAAAATGTTCATTTCATTCCTCCATTGTCTCAATGTAATCCTCTCAATATTCTCCTAATCCCTTAAACCTCTCTCACTGCCATGGTAAATTCTAGAGACCATGATTCTTTTGCTTTTAGTCTATTGTTATCCCCTTATTATGCTTCTTTTTTTAAAACTAAATTTTATTTTACCCTTACACTTTAGCATAAATGCTATGGGTTACAAAGTTGTTCATGATGGGTTGTTACAGACATTCAGTATTCCAACACCAGTGCCACCACCATTACACCTTGTCTCCACCATTGTTTCCAATTTTCCCAACCACCCCTAAAGCCCACCTCCATAGCAGGTCCTCAACAATTTATTTTATATTGCTTGTAATAAACTTGCCAACAGAATGATCAAAGATGTTTCCTTAGAAGAAAGTTAGTGAAGATTATTGTATCTCACCATGGAATCATTAAGTCCGTGTATGAGGCACTGTTGCAGGTTAAGTCATCTGTGTATTTTGCTCATTGAGATTGGTTGCCTTCCACATTCCATTCCATTCAACCTGGTGTGCTACTCCTGGTTTATCAATGTTGGAGAGTTTGAGATGTCACTTTAGGATCTTCAAAATTTTTAACGTGGTGATACAGCTGGAGTTAAATTTTTAACTGGTTGGCTACTTTGGGGCATGTGTGGGGTCGCCAGGGGCTCTGGAAGTACAGAGTAATGGGAAGAGGTAACCCATAACCTGACTCTGAAAGTCTGGAGATTTCGGTCACAAAACCCACATAACTGAGTTTTTTCAACAGATTAATTTCTGGATGAGGCCTGGCTGGGAACAGGCAGAAATTGTGGAGTGTGAAGCTTTCGGCAGTAGGGACTCTGGTGAGCACTGGGTTGACTAATCCCACTCTGGGGTGCTCCCGACTATAGCCTCACACTGGGTTCAAAAGAATCTCTGCACTTGTTGGTCTCTTTTGAGATTTACTTATGAAGAACCTTTTTTGTATTCAAGATAATAATTTTTCTTTCCTCCTATGCCCAGGTTTATTTTACAAAAGCGTTCCTGTATCCTATGAAAAAATGGTTTATTTTACACAAAAATTCCTATATGCTCTGAACATATTTTTTAAATAAAAGCCTTCACCTAACAGAATTCATTTTCTTAAAAGAATTTTATTAGTGAATCACTGTGAGGTACAGTTGCAGACTTACAAACTTTCATGCATGCATTTTAGTCATACAGTGATCAAGTGCTCATCCCTCCACGAGAGCCCATTTTCCACCACCAATGGTCCCAGCATCCCTTCCACAACTCCAACCCTGTCCGTCCCCTTCACCCCACCTTGCCTCTGTGGCAGGGCATTCCCTTTTGCTCTCTCTCCTTTTGGGTGTTAGGGTTTGCAGTAGAGGTATTAAGTGGCCCTCATGTTCGGTCTATAGTCTACTTTCAGCCCGCATCTCCCATCCCGAATGGGCCCTCCTAGCACCCTTTATTTGGTGGTTCCTTCTCTATCTGAGCTGCCTTTTCTCCCAGCATGTGAGGCCGGCTTCTAAACTGTGGAGTAATCCTCCTGGTACTTATCTCCACTATTCTTGGGTGTTAGTTTCCCATTCTGTTACTTTATATTCCACAAATGAGTGCAATCTTTCTATGTCTGTCCCTCTTTTTTTGACTCATTTCACTTAACATGATGCTTTCTATGTTGATCCACCTATATGTGAATTTCATGACTTCATCTTTTCTAACAGCTTGCATAATTTTCCATTGTGTAGATGTAATGTACCAAAGTTTATTTAACCAGTCATCTGTTCTTGGGTACTTGTGTTTTTTCCAGATTCTGGCTATTCTAAACAGTGCTGCAATGAACATATAAATGCAGATGTCATTTCTACTATACTTTTTTGCCTCTCCAGGATATATTCCCAGAAGTGGTATTGCTGAGTCAAATGGGAGCCAAATTTCTAATTTGGGGGGAAGTGTCCATACTGTTTTCCAAAAGGGAGGAACCAGTCGTCATTCCCAGGAGCAGTGAAGGAGAGTCCCTTTCTCCCCACATCCACGCCAACACCAGTTGTTTTTGTTCTATGGGATGTGGGCCAGTCTCTGTGGTGTGAGATGGTATCTCATTGTTGTTTTGATCTGCGTCTCCCTGATGATTAGTGATGAGGAGCATTGTTTCATGTGTCTTTTGGCCATTTGTATTTCTTCTTTGAGAAAATTTCTATTCATTTCATTGCCCCATTTTCTGATGAGGTTGGATGTTTTCTTCCTGTGGACCAACAAAATTCATTTTAATCAAGGTAGTAGTTAATGATTTTTGGGGAAAAGGAATATTTTGCTTTTATTTGACTTCCAAGTTTACTTATTTATTTACTTTTTCTGAGTGTTCTATTTTCTTCCAGGGCAATTGATACAAATGAGTTCTCTATAGATTTAGGTAAAAAATGAACATGAATGAAGGATGATTAATTAGTATAAGACATACTAATTCTTATAAGATAAACATGATCTACTTTAATAATTCATTACTACACGGCAACTCAGTCATTATCTTTTTTTTAGGTGATTTTTGTTTAAGCTATCTTTAGTTCTTCATAACATTTTCCTAGGCAGTGGCATACTAGTTTATTTGATTTTCCTTCATCAATATCTTCCACATTACTTCTAAAGTACACAGTTAAAAAATAATTTTCTAAGACATAGTCTTTTGTACTTATTTCTTAATGTTTAATTGTATTTTAGTGTAATGTTTCCTTCAAAGTTAGGAGTTGATCTTTGCTATGTAGATTTGATTATCCTTTTATATTTATATTTATCTCTCTTTTATGTTATCTTTCTTTTACATATTCTAGTTTCTCTGCATAGTTTACATCACTCCAGTAGAGTATATTAGCTAAGTTGAAAATTTAATAAGATTTTTAGTCTCCAAGTTGATTTTACAAGTCTAGCACAGGCCCTTTTTCACTTAGATTTCCTTCTATTAAGTTTATAAAGGTACTTTGTTTATTTTATACCTTCATTTATAAATTACTTTTGTTTTATAGTAGCAATCTCTTGTCAGAATTAATTCTATATAACTTCAGGTCTACTTTTAAAATAACACTGTTTGAACTGTCACTGTCACTGTTATCCAGTTGCTCATCGATTTGCTCGAGCAGGCACCAGTGATGTCTCCATTTTGAGACTTGTTTGTTACTGTTTTTGGCATGTTGAATATGCCATGGGTAGCTTGCCAGGCTCTGCCATGTGGGCGAGATACTCTCAGTAGCTTGCCAGGCTCTCTGAGAGGGGCGAAGGAATCGAACCCGGGTCGGTCGAGTGCAAGGCAAATGCCCTACTGCTGCACTATCACTCCGGAATGAGATATAGAATGAAATACTGTGAATTTTATTTTATTTTTTTTTATTTTTTTTTTTATTTATTTATTTTTTAATTTTTATTTTTTAAAAAATTTTATCACCATGTGGAAAGTTACAGAGTTCTCAGGTTTATGTCTCAGTTATACCGTATTCAAACACCATCCCTTCACCAGTGCCAATATTCCACCACCAAAATCCCCGGTATACCCCCCGCCCCCCACCCCAACTGTATAACTGATGAACCTCACTTTATTTTCTCTTCACCTTGATTACGTTCCATATTTCAACACAAAACTCACTATTGTTGTGGGAGTTATATCCCCAAACAAGATAACCCTAATTAGGAGGCATTTGATAATTAGTTTTCCATTCAAAGATTGTATGTTTTCAGGTGTTAGAAAAGGTCGCGCGGCCGCTAATGCTCGGATCTGTACCAGTCCCGAATCCTGGAGCCGTGTTAGTTGCTGCTCAGTGGCGCCAGGGTTCCATCTGGAGAAGGTGTGCTGGCGGCACCTCCTCCCTCCGACCCCCCAGTGTTGCTGGCCCCGATTCGGGTCCGGAGCATTGTCCGGGCTGCGTTGCTCACCAGAATGCCTGCCGCTTCTCTGTGGATTGTGGCATCAAGATCAATACTGTGAATTTTAAAAGGAGTTCCTCCTCCACACCCCCAACATAACAACAAAACAAAACAAAAATCAACTCACTGTCACTAAGGTGCTACATGAAAATAAAAGGAGGGTTTTTTCGTACTTTGGCTATACATTTATCACGATGCCACGTTCTTTCCTTTGTTTCTTTTTATATCTTAGTTTTTTTCGTTTGGCTGGTTTTGGTTTGGGGGACACACCCAGAAATGTTCAAGGGTAATTTTATTTTAATTAATTAATTAATTTATTTATTTATTTTTTGCTTTTTGGGTCACACCCGGCAATGCACAGGGATTGCTCCTGGCTCTGCACTCAGGAATTACCCCTGGCTGTGCTCAGGGGACCATATGGGATGCTGGGAATCGAACCCGGGTCGGCCGCGTGCAAGGCAAATGCCCTACCCGCTGTGCTATTGCTCCAGCCCCTCAAGGGTAATTTTATGAGTTTTCTGAAAGAATTCACATGAGAAGAGTCTGTGTCCCAACCTGTTCACAGTCTCCTGACTATACCTAATGCTCTCAGCATGTTGCCTGCACATTCCTTCAACATGGCAGAGTACTATGAAATATTGGTTTAGACACCAAATCTCTTCATTCGGGAAATGGGCCAACAGTAAGATCACCACCTTTCTGAAAACCACGGGAAAGGTAGAGAACTGATTTTTCAAGACAGTAGCTTTCTGTGAAAATCAAAGTTCCAACAAAAACCAAGAATTGCTTCTTTAAATGACCTTCCGCTCATAATCATTTCTCTCATCTAGGGTCAGAGGAATGCTTCACTAGACTTCTTTTGGAATTATTCAGGGAGAATGTGCTATATTTTTATTTAGTAAGTCGTGGGATACATATTGGTACTAGCCCCAGACACGAACCACCAGGTGACACCTTTAATATGTGGTGCTACAAGACGGACACGGACTTTTGTGCTTGGATACAAAACTGGCAGAAGATCTGTGGCCGGAAGGTCGAAATTACTAACTATAATTTAATATTTAATTGCATTTATAAACTCCATTACAGTCACTGTCATCCTGTTGCTCATCGATTTGCTTGAGTGGGCACCAGTAACGTCTCCATGGTAAGAGCTGTTGTTACTGTTTTTGGCATTTCAAATACACCACAGGGAGCTTGCCAGTCTCTGCCGTGTAGGTGGGATACTCTTGGTTACTTGCCAGGCTCTCCGAGAGGGATGGAGGAATCAAAACCGGGTCGGCTGCGTGCAACGCAAACGCCCTACCACTGTGCTATCACTCTAGCTCATGGTTTTAAAAATTAACTCATTAATTTTAACCCCCTCACTTCCTGTTGTTACTGGGACCAGCTGTCACACATCTGGGTATGGTACTCAAATACTAGACTATAGTACTGTGGATAGGGGGCTGGATGAATTTGTTGGGGCCTTTGTCATACGTTTGCCAGGATTCACACTCCTTTAGCTGTGATATTCATGCTCATTCTGGATGTAGCGCTCACTGGTGGGTCCCGTTTCAGTGTGGTGTTCTTACATGATTTAGTGGCTGTGCTCACTGGGGCTTGTCTGTCTCAAATGCAGTGTCCACAGCTGTCTGTCTGTGTGTGGGGCATCAGAAACTCTGTGTGTTTGGCACCTGGGATCCAAGGATAGAGTAACTAGGATTGTGTCTGGGAAGTGTGAGCAGCACCAGAGATTAAATTCGTAGCTTGATGCTAAGAAGCTGATTGATTTAGTAACTGAGCCACCATCAGACCTCTGAGCTCCACTCCCTTTTGGTGGATTACACGTATATTTTGTTAGGCTCTATTTGTATATACAGTGGGAAAAATTCATAAAATTCTGCAGAAGGATTTGTACAGTTGTATACTGATTTTAATGCACTAAAATTAGAGAATTAAAGTTTCACAACTTTTCCATTTTCTATTTTATAGCCTGATCTTGTGGCTTTGCATTTCTCGACTCAACAATACACTATAAATGTAGAAAGACACTTGAGTATCACCCACAGCAATCTGGGATGCTGTATAGGCTTTAAGTCATCTGATAAATTATAAAATAGATTCAGCTTTACACACACGCACATACATGCATACATACATACACACTGATGTCTAACAGACGGTAATATTATATACTCAGAAGACAGACCATAGAAATAATTTCTTCCAAGTTACTTTGTTTTCTTCTGTTACTGAATGTAATTGAACTTCCATGTAACCCTTAATTTCAGACAGGATTAAAACCCCCAAATTTATACTTATTGCAATGAATCACTTTTCTAAGTGATTCTAATAATAAAAGCAAATTTCTAAGATTTGCATTTATTCCTTTATTTATTAGCATTTATTCTTAAGTTTTGCATTTGTGTTCCAGAGGTTGCATATGACTGTCCATAGCAACAAGATGTAGAAAAAAACATTTTTGGTTTTTTTTTTTGCAGGGGGAGTCACACCTGGCAATGAACAGGGGTTACTCCTGCCTCTGCACTCAGGAATCACCCATGGCAGTGCTCAGGGGACCATATGGTATGCTGGGAATCGAACGCCCTACCCTCTGTGCTATTTCTCCAGCCTCAAATGACTACATTTTTGAAAAGGAAATCATAGCTACAATTCAGTCAGAAATTCCCTAGCCTGTTCCAAGCACTAGAGTAGTCCATAATTGTACACAACATAGGTCAGCGGCTTAGAAGGAGACTTCCTTTGCTTTTATTTTTAGAAAAACACCGATTTTGACCCCACTCAAGAACTGCCTTTACCCAGTGACTTAGGACACTAACATAGTCATTGAGATTCACTTTAAAGGAATCTCAAATCAGTGCATTCTAGTAACTTCTATTTGCTATGTCTACTTCCATTTTAGTAAAAGTAGTTATTTTTTTCATTTAGCCACTGAGATCTCCACCCCACCCCACCCCTAAATTATATAGGTACTACGATGTATCCACATTGGTTCTTTTATCTCCCATCTTCCAGGACACAATTGAAGATTTTTCTTTTCTCACTACGGGTTTTCAGTTAAAAAGTTAAAATACCTCTCAAGTTAAACTCTTTTCTGATTCAGAGGCTAGAAAGGTAATCCATCTCAGTAACATAGCAGTTACTGGGGTTATTACAATCTCAGGAAAATATTAAGAAATTAGAGGAGGTTCACTTTGTTGGAGAAAAGAGTGCTATGTAGAATCCTATTTTTCTAAAACCTTTTTTTTTGGTACACAATTTAGTTATTGAACTTTTATTTATTACTATACATTTTCAGTTATTTAAAACAAGACCTTTAATCATGCATGGTCTCCAAATCTCTAGCTTGGCTTAAATTAATTTTTAAAAAAATCAATGAATCTTCAAGGATACAGCAAACAGAATCAAACTTAATCTTCCAGTGTCTTCTAGATATTTTATGAGATTGAGCAACAGCAAATTAAAATCACTGATACATTCATTATGAAGGCAACATTCAAGTAGTCAGTTTTAAAGCAGTGCCAACTCAGTAGCTATGGAAAGTATCATCTATTACATTGAGCAGAATAATAACTTGCATTAGAAAATTACCAGCTATTAGTCAAAAAATACTGAAAATTTCCCCACTAGATAAGATGGCAATTATAATGAGCACCATGGTTCATAAACCTAGTTACTTTCTAAAATATAATTGATAGGACAATGGAGTATATCTAACATAGAAATAAAAAGAGGGGCACTGAAATGGATCATTGTATTTTCCATAAAGCACAAATTGAATGTTTTAAATATATTAAAATAAATTAATATATTGCATGAGGCTAAATAATTTAGATATTTTTCTCATAGAATATTGAGCAGTATGATTGAACACTTGAATGATCACTGCTAACAGAACAGCAGGTTTCTGACGTGCTATTATTCATGCCTTACTCATTTTAAAGTTAAAGGTTTGGTTAAACCGCACTACATTTTTAAATATTATAAGCTTGCTGTTAGAACCAGGACTAGAGCGATAGCATAGTGGGTAGGGTGTTTGCCTTGCACGCAGCCAACCCGGGTTCGAGTCCTCCATCCCTCTCAGAGAGTCCTGCAAACTACCGAGAGTATCCCGCCTGCACGGCAGAGCCTGGCAAGCTACCTGTGGCATATTCCATACGCCAAAAACAGTAACAACAAGTCTCACAATGGAGACATTACTGGTGCCCGCTCAAGAAAATCAATGAACAATGGGACAACAGTGCTACAGTTAGAACCAAAGTATCTCAGATTTGATCAGGCAAATTACCATGGTTCTTGACTTTAGATTTTCCTTAGGATTTGGGAACTACATGAAATCTGATTGATGAAAATAATGAAATGTTTCAGGTGCCTATTTAAGAATGGGAATGATGTTTAAAAGTTATAATTATTACAGTGATACGACATCCACACCTTTGGGACATTATGTATAGTTAAGATTAAACAGTGACTTAAGTATTAGAACTAAGTGGTTAAAAAGATAATACAGCAGTAAAGTGCTTGATTTGCGTACAGTAAACCTGGGTTTGATCCAGAACTATCTATGGTGCCTCATGCCCTGCTAGGATTGATGCCCAAGTACCAACCCCAGGGTAAGTCATGATCACAGTTGGATGTGGCCTGATCTTTCCATCTCCCTCAGAAGTATTAGAGCTGAAATTTTAATCTCACTTACTCCAGGAGTTTACTGTGTTATCAGTTTAAAAGAGATAGAAAGTTGATTTTATTCATAAATTAATCCAGTTTAATTATAATTATTTAGTATAAAGTCATGTATTGTTATAAATAAATTTCTATGTGTGAAAAAATCTTGTATCTATTTCTACATAGATTTTGGAAACATTTTGCTAAAGATTTCTAAAATATCCCCTTAAAATATCACCTATATAAAATTACCAGTGGATTGAATGAAAGAACCAAAATAGTCATTTATTAATATTTTGTATTATGGAAACTCTTTAGTGTTTCAATATTTTATTGCATTCATATGCTATATGTATAATTGTTAATCTTAAGATTTTATTTTGTATTGAGGCACCATAATGTATAAAGTTCAAAATAGAATTTTAGTCATAGGAATCACCAATTCCGTGACTAGTATAAACTTTCTGCCACCAGTGTCCCCAAGTTCCCTTCTACGTCCTTCATAGGTGTATTATTAAGTTTGGTTGTTCTAGTTTGGATCTCATGCACACAGTGTTGTTGGCTATGTGGTTTACATATATACAATATACAACAGGGTATTTATATCAATACCCTGTTGGCTCATATTTGTCTCTTTTTACCTAGCTCTTGATTTCATTCTTTACTTTTCCTTCTCATTTCTATAATCTAAGTTCTTGTATAATCCAGATATTCTCAGGGGGAAACTGCTAACTAAAGTGCTTCAAGTTTCTTGGTTATTTTTCAGCGTTATGGAAAACAACAACAACATGATATATGAGTTAAGGATGACCTACTTCTGGAAAAAATTACTTGTTTATTCCATTATATGATGGGAGTAGTACTGTAGCACTGTCGTCCCATTGTTCATCGATTTGCTTGAGTGGGCACCAGTAACGTCTCCCTTGTGGAATTGTTGTTACTGTTTTTGGCATATCAAATACGCCATGGGTAGCGTGCCAGGCTCTGCCATGCGTGCGGGATACTCTCGGTAGCTTGCTGGGGTCTCTGAGAGTGATGAAGGAATTAAACCCGGGTCAGCCACATGCAGGGAAAACACCCTACCCGCTATGCTATTGCTATACAAAATATTTCAACATTCTCTAATAGTGGCTGAATCTAAACAAAATGAAATATAACTACTGTATCAATCAGTACATGCCAGTTTCAATTTCAATAACAAGCAACTACCAGATTTCAGTATATTAATCAAATAGAATTTAAAATATCGATTTGCTCGATTGTTTATCAATTTGCTCAAGGGGGCACTAGTAACATCTCCATTGTGAGACTTATTGTTACTGTTTTTGGCATATCAAATATACCACATACACCACGGGTAGCTTCCTAGGCTCTGCCGTGCAGGTGGGTATCTCATATAAATTTCAGTGTAAAAGATAAAAGAGAAGAGGATGCATTGATTCTTCATAATTTGTCTAGGAAGCAGTATGGAAGAGATTTGTCTAATACATGGTTTCATGATTTAACTATAAGGAAAATTAGATTATGGCAGATTTAGATGGGACCTAACTCTTCAAATTCTACATAAATATGACGTTTATTTTTTTTGGGGGGGTTACACCCGGTAAAGTAACCCAGAGGTTACTCCTGGTTCTGCACTCAGGAATTACTCCTGGCTGTGCTCAGGGGACCATATGGGATTCTTAGAATCAAACCTGGGTTGGCTGCATGCAAGGCAAACGCCCTACCTACTGTGCTATCACTCCAGCCCCTAAATATGACGTTTCTTATGCTTTTTTTTTACAATGAACAAATAAATCCACATGATAGTAAGTATATTTGAAATGAGAATTGATAGGTTGGAGAGATGGTACAGGGTACGTGCCTTGCATGTGACAATCCCTAATTCACACCTGAATACTACATAGTTACCTGAGTACTGACAGGTGTAGTTATGGAGGCCCCCAAATATCATGAAAAATGATTCTGGAGATACCTAAGCACTGCTGGGGTAGTTGGAAAATCCCCTGCACCTCAGGGATAAATAAGACATTATCTGAGCCTCACATTATACCCCCAGCCTCACTGGCCAAGGATGACTGGGAGGGATCTCTAGGGCTACTTGGTCATTGCTTGTGAGGTCTAAGAAAAAGAGTGAGGTTGACTTGCAACCTTGTGGTATGTTTAAAAAGGAAAAAATAGAATGTTTCTTGTATGGTTCAAAAGAGGAAATAGTGTCAGCACATAAGAACAGTTGAGTTTTTTGTTTGATTTTGTTTGGGGGCCTTATCGAGCAGTTCCCAGGGCTTAATCCAGCCTCTGTACTCAGGGATCATACCTAGCAGGGAATTGGGGGCCTCCTGGGGTGCCAAGGACCAAACCTGGATCAGCGACATGCAAGTCAAACACCCTCCCCTCGGTACTATAGCTCCAGCCTTCTCAAACATTGAAATGTTCATGGAATCTAGTGTTACATTACGTGAGATTCTGGTGATAGCACCGGAAGCGCTCCGCCTCAGGAGTGAGTGTAAGGAGATGGGGCAATAACAACTTTGACAACTGTGCTCAGTGTGTGTACAACACTAAAATAAATGTGTGTACAAATGAGACAGTTTTCAGATAAAACATAGAGATTAAAAAATGGGTTCAACGACAAAAACCCAGAACTAACCACCGATGCTGGATTGGGGAATCACAAGGTGAATGATACGTTAGATATGTTCACATACGAGATAGGAAATGGTGAAAATTCGCAGCTTCCTTTTTCAGAGCTATTTAAATAGCTTGGGTCAATCATTGCTAGATATTTTGTAGAAACCAATAAATAAAAAAAAAATGGGTGTTTGTTCTTTGAAACCCATTCCAGTCTACCCCAATATAAACATTGACTCAGGTGCATATCAGGAACCACCGCAACACTGATGTTAAACGATAAATCTACTAATCTTATCTAAATACGCTAATAGCAGGACAGAAGCTAATCTCTTCTGTGCATGTGACATAGAGAGGTGACCTTTATCTGAGCTATGTCTCAATCAATGATCAGCAGGACCAACTGAGCTTGTTTCTTTGACAGTGACAAGTGTTTAAGGAAGTGGGGCAAGTGTGCAAGGCCACCTAAAGCCAAATCTGGAATTTGAAGCCATATATTCTGCTACATTTAATTGTCCAGTATTGTTGAATATCACTGGGTTGTCCTTGCTGCTTCCGAAGGGAGCTTAAGGTTTATTGATCCACTCCCACAACAGTGCAACTGAGGCACACCCAATTCCATCAGGCACTAATAATCCTATATTGTTTTTCTCTTTCCTTTATATCATTTGTATGGTTTATTTAGCAATGTCCTTTTCATAGAGACACAGGAAGACAATTGATGCTATGCTATGGGAGTTAATTGACTCCAAAATAAAATTTACTTCTGGGCATCCATACTTACTTGACTTAAGCCTCAGTTGTCCTTAGCACTCCAAGAGCAGGGTCCCGAAGAGGGACTGATGGACCCAGGGCAAATTGTGAGCTACCCTGCTTCGAAATGGACCAGGCCAAGCTCCATCGGACTTAACTATAAGTTAAGAGCATGGTCGTGGACAAACTCTGTCATGACCCCAAAAGAGGTAACTGAATAAGGACCCTGCTGGGGTTAGGAAACACTAACCTGGCCTGAGGCCTGTGGTCTGGAATATATAGTGAGATGTCCTCAGAAGAACCAAGCTTTAAGTTAATATATCTCTTGCTGTGCTCATACAGAATGACATTGATAGAAATATTAGAAGTAGGTTTACTGCAAATATTTAAGTGGATCACTAGCTGAGGACTTGAAGTTTGAATAGAGCTTTGATATGTCACTGTGGAAAAAGAAGGCAAAGCAGAACGCAATGTAAAAACTTTACTGGTGTTACGTGCAGGAAGGCGTGTTGGGCAAAGAATTGTCAGAGTCTTTGACAGAGCAAAGTGGAAGATGTATTTGAACAGGTAAGTAAAATCTTTGAATGCCTGACTGCAGATATTAAATGTATTAGTCTTTTGCGTAATATATGTATGGCATTGAAAACCTATGTATTGAGTAAATAACCTAAATATTATGGAATATAGTGATCCAATACTAATGATCATGATCACGACAGAAGGAAGAAGCATGAATTTATAGTCACAAGATTGTATAATATCCTTTAACAATGGCAGAGTCACGTGCCCAAAGTAACAAACCATTCCTAAAAAGTCAATAGCCTTTAGAAGCAAGTGTATACTCAGGCATAACAGACATTTATGCTTCTTTCAGTATTTTTACATAACGCTGGCAACCAGGATAGGCATTACTTTAGTTACTACACATTGTCTTGATGTTCAAATCCTAAAATCTTGATTTTATATACCTTATTCCTTGTTTGATTGTAGTCACACATTCATTTTTGTTCGCATTGTTGCCAATAAAAGGTACACTGGTATTTAAGAGTTTCCTGTCTTCCAAACACCACATATTCCAAATCAAAAGTACATAACTATGAGCATTGATAATGTATGAAGTTATTTTTTACAGCAATTTTGTTGTTGGGTAATTCAGACTATGACTTGCTTTTTGTGCTTGATTATTTTTTACATGATTTATGGATATAATAACCAGAACACATCTGTTCAACTGAACAGCAGAAAGGGTGTTAAAAACTTAAGAACTTAGAAAGCAATAATGTAGAACTAAATTGGAAACAAAATAAAATACAATTTAAATTGTATAATTATAATATTGAATACATCCTTTTTGAAAATACAAATATTTAGAAGGATATATGTTAATAATCACCAGGGATAGCCAATAGTAATGATTTATTAAATGGAAGTATATTAAGGATATGGCTGGAACATTCCTATAATTTGACCACCAAGGAGAGAAAATGAGACAGATTTCTACTGCTGAAACTTTTGTCTATGATAGATTGGACTGGTGACATGTCCATTCACATAGAAATAACATCAAAACAAATACTTAATGTATCATTGGTAAGAATCCCAAATAGGGAAGAAGTGAAACCCAACAAGGTTATCAAAGAATTAGACATGTGCTCAATACTTTTTTAATGAAAGAAAACACTCTTTCAGAAAAATGAAAATATACCTAAAATAAACAACCCTGAGAGAATGTTTAAGAAAAACTCTGGAGTTAGAATGAAAATAAAACAAAGAACAGAAACAATCTGCAGGTATGAATGTTATCTGCTGCTGAAAATATTGACCAGTTCGACCTTTTTGAAAAACGATATAATTACTCCTCACAAAAACTAAGAATTGCATTTCCAGATGACACAGAAACTCTAATTTGTGTCATCTACCTCAAGGACCCCCAAACAGTGGAGCTAGAAATTTGTGCACCTGTGTTTATTGCTTGAGTGAAATGTGAAATGTGAGATCACATTTCACTCAAGTGAGAGAAGGAATCCAGAGTCCCAACCTCTGTCGACAATCAAGAATCAGGGACGCTGTCTCGTTTGCCAAGATGTCGAAAATCAAATGGGCCGGGCATGTAATGCTATTTAGAGACGACCTCTGGACTAGAACTGTTACCGACTGGATTTCACGGGACGTCAAAAGACCAGATGGCTGCCCACTTACGAGATGGTCAGACTTCTTAGTCAAAACTCAAAAGAGGTTTGAGGCTCTTCGTGTTCCTGGAGTGAGTAGATACCATTGGGCTACACTACACCCGACAAGGACAAATGGAGACGTTACTAGTGGCCGCTCGAGCAAATCAAAGATCAAGGGGATGACAAGTGACAAGTGAAGTGATTTTTATTAAGGCATTACTCACAGTTGCCAAAATCTGGAAACAATCTGAGTACCCCAGAACAGATGGCTGGATAAAGACATTTTGGTATATAGTACACAATAGTTATAAGAAAAGATGAAATCAAATAATTTTCCACTCTGTGAATTGAACTAAAGGATCGAATGCTGATTGAAGTACATCAGGAGTTGGCCATATAGAAAATTATCTCTATCACATGTGGGGCAAAAAAAGTAGTCAGAAAGCAATAAATGGCCAAAGGCAACAGATCTGGAGGAGTTCCTTTGGAAGGAGGAGCGAGGGAGGGATAGAGTGAAGGTGAGGGGTCTCCGGGGTGCTGGTGGAAGGAAGCAGACACTTTGGTGGTGGGTGTAGTGTTGCACGGTAGATGTGTGAAATTGTGATTAAGAGTTTAATAAATCATGAGGCCTCACAAAAAATGGGAAAACAGGAAATATAGTAGAGGTGAAAAGGCAATAATAATATTTTAAAAAGCCAAAGAATAAGCAAGATTGGGAAAATTTTAGTTAGATTGATAAAGAAAAAGGGAAAAAATTCCCTAGTATTCAGGGGCAATGCATTTGCCTTCCATGTAGCTGGTTCAGTCCACAGCACCTCATATGTTCGATTCCCTGAGCACCACCTGGAATGAGCCCTGAACACAGAGCTAGGAGTAAGCACTGAACACTGCCAGAGGTGACCCCCAAACCAAAACAACAAAAAGTAATGAAAAGACAGAAATTCTTCTAAATAGTTTCTATGAGACCAAGATTCCTGTAATGCCAAAAGCAGACTGAGTTATCAGTAAAAAATAAATATTAGACCAAGACCCCTCATGAACAGAGATGCAAAGCATTCTTAAAAAATATGAATGAAATAAAATCAGCAATACTTATTTTTGGGGGGCCGGTCAATACCCAGACATGCTCGGGTATTACTCTTGGCTCTGCACTCCAGAATTATTTCTTGCAGTGCTCGGGGACCAAATGGGATGCCAGGGATTGAACTCAGGTAGGCCACTTGCAATGCCCCTAAATCAGCAATACTGTAAAGGATTAGATATACCATGAAAAAGTAGCAATTATTCCAATGGTGCAAATATGGGTTTGTGTGTGTGAGTGTGTATAAATAGATGGATTGAAGATTTTAAACAATAGTAATCTGTTTAAGATAGAAACTCAACAACATTGGAATAGTATTTATCTACTTGAACATGGGAAAGCTGAAACAGAACAAACCTATATTGAACACCATTCTCAGCAGCAAAATTACCTTTAATCTATATTTAGGCACAATACAGGGTATCATCTCTCAGGAGAAATTTTCAAAATATTGCATTCCAAGTCCTGGTCAAAGAAATTTGACCAAAAAAGGAAACAAAACATTTGTCAATTGAATAGAACATAAATCTTTAAGAACATAAATGCATGAATTAAAAAATGTACATGCTTACCTAGGTTTATTGCAGTGATAATTATAATAGTCAATCTATGAAAATATTCAAGTGTCCAACGCATGAATGAATAATTTATATTTATACAGTTTGATTCCTCTGTCCCTCTCGGAGAGCCCAGCAAGCTACCGAGAGTATCCCACCCACAGAGCAGAGCCTGGCAAGCTCCCCGTGGCGTATTCAATATGCCAAAAACAGTAGCAACAAGTCTCACCATGGAGAAGTTACCGGTGCCTACTTGAGCAAATCGATAACGGGACAACAGTGCTACAGTGCTACACAATGGAATGCTGCTCAGGTTTTAGAAAAGATGCTTGCCTTTTGTTACCAAACTGTTGGAATTAGAGAGGGTTCTTGCTATGAGAAATAAGGAAAGACAAATCCAGATGTTCTTATTTATTGTACTACCTAAGGAAATAAAGAAAATGAATAAAAATGACTCATTGAAAACTAACCTTGAGACTTTGACAACATAACTGAGGTTACCAAAGGGGCCGATTGTGGACTAAAAGTCAGACTGCAATAGAGAGATTCCACCTATTTGGTGATGGTTATGATATATAACACACTTCTCCTTAAAAACACATTCATAATTCCAAAGAGTATTAAATAAACAATTTTCTAAGGGGGCATTACTTATCAAGGTGAAAGTTGAACCAGTTTTTATTTCCATAAAAATTACCAACTTCTTATGATTTAATAATCAGTCTACTTTCAACAAAATCTAAAATCATAAAAAATTATGTGTAGCACTTACAAGGCATTTATAACTATGACTCATAGGTGCTAAAATAAAAAACACAAATCTTGATGTCTACTTATGCTGAAAATTGAGTTATAATTTACTTTTATCAGTAATTTATTTCTCTGAAAATATATGGAGAAAATAAAATGATTCCCAGTATATAACGATGCATAAATAAGAACAATATCTTAAGCCACAGAATAATTGACATCAATTAAATATAGTGATTGTAAAATATTTTTCTCAATTATGCAATACTCTAGGATTTTGAGTATGAATTTATGTCTTCTATTTTTTCCTTTGTGTTGCTAGAAATCAAACACATGTGAAGCAAGTATTTTACTACTGAGCTACATCCCTGGCCCATAAACTTATGTTTTAACATTATGCAACCCAGTATAAATTATATTACGATTTTATGGTAACAATAAATCCAATTCCACTGTGGTAAAATCTAATTATGGGTTGGTTATAAAGATAGACTGATACTGTCATTAAATAAAGCAACTTAATAGTTTGGGGCCCTTGGAGAAACCTCAACTAAGTGATTGATAAATGAGTGTGTCTTTGACTTAAAGATGATTGATGAATATTTAAAAAAAATAATTTTTCTGTTTGGGCTGGAGCTATAGCACAGTGGTAGGGCGTTTGCCTTTCACGCAGTCGACCCGTGTTCGATTCCTCCGCTCCTCTCGGAGAGCCCGGCAAGCTACTGAGAGTATCGTGCCAGCACGGCAGAGCCTGGCAAGCTACCCGTGGCGTATTGGATATGCCAAAAACAGTAACAATAAGTCTTTCAATGAGAGACGTTACTGGTGCCCTCTCGAACAAATCGATGAGCAACGGGATGACAGTGACAGTAACCGTGTTTGCTTTGGGGGCCACATCCAGCAATGTCCGGGTCACTCCTGGCTCTTTACTCAGGAATTACTCTTGGCAATGCTGCAGGGAACATACAGAAGGCCAGGGATAGAACCTGGGTCAGCTGTGTGCAAAATATACTTGTTTCTGAGGATAATAATGCTGAGTGATGTCTGCCAGGAGGAAAAATACACAATATGTGGGATATAAATAAGTATAGAAGGGGATTAGAACATGGCCCCCAACAACACAATCTGAGAACTGGTTTATAGAAGATGCTTACCATGGTGGGGAGTTTGAGTAAAGGAGTTGTTTGTAGTGGGTACCTGGAGATGTAGTGATGTTCCCTGTGCTTAGGGTGTGGTTTTGGAATCTTGTCATTGACAGTGTTAAAAATCATAGTGAATAAATTTGTTTTTAACAAAAAAGAAGAAAAATAATCAAATTAAATATAAACTCAACTTAGCTCCAATGTTTTCTCTGTCATTTTCCCTGCCAACCCCCCTGACCTGGACATCTGCTGTTGTCTTCTTGTAGTTTTCCTGTGTCTGTTTTTTCTCCACAGGAAGATGTTCTCTATATCATCCTGAGAGGGGCTATTTCAAAATGCAATTGTGAATATGTCATGAATTTCCTGTGTAGAATTCCTTAATAACCTCATGTTACTCTTAAAAGGAAAGTTGAACATCTACGTTAAAATGGACTAACACTAATCCATAACTCTATAGGATTTTTTCTTTGCAATGAATTTTCATTTTAAAAAGCATCTACCTCTGGGGTGTAGAAATAGTACATTGGGCATGATGTTTGCCTTGCACATCACCAACCCTGGTTTGATCCCTGGCATCCTAGATGATCCCCTGAGCACCTCCAGGAGGGATTCCTGAGCACAAAGCCAGGAATAATTCCTGAGCATCACAGGTTGTGCACCCCATAAAAATCCATATATACTTATATACATATATAACATATATACTTATATATACCTCTATCACCGATGAATTTTTCTTTTCGATATTCCTATGTATAGAATTTTTCCCTACTTTTCTCTTTGTACAGTTAACTTCTCCCTCAATTTTCAGCCAATATGTCCTCAAGAATAGCATTTTTGAGTACTATTAACAGCATTTTCTGAACATTACGTGACAATATTATTTTTTCACTAAAGTAAGTTATCAGAGCAGGAGGAGTATTTTCCACATTACTCAATCATTTATATTTATACCTATAATGATAAATGACTATAAAGTGAGACTAATAACTGATATAAGATAAATGTATTCTGTCTCCACTAGATAATGAGAACCACCTGGACAGACATCGTGTTTTACTTACTGCCTGATTAGACAGTATAATTGGTACAAAGAAAATCTCAAAAAAACTACCAGTTAATCTTACATCACTTAAACTTTAAAAAGTTCTTATGTTAATTCCTATAGCACAAAAAGGTATAAACTGACCTTATTTTCAAGTACCCCAAATTTGCTCATGAATTTTCCAGTTGTAGATAAAGTAAAGTACTTATTGTATTTTTCTTACTCCTGTACTGGGAAGGCATCAACCAATGGTAACTATACATTTATATATCATTGTCACTGTCACTGTCACTGTCATCCCATTGCTCATGGATTTGCTCTAGCGGGCACCAGTAACGTCTCTCAATGTGAGACTTATTGTTACTGTTTTTGGCATATCCAATACGCCACGGGGAGCTTGCCAGGTTCTGCCATTCGGGCACAATACTCTCGGTAGCTTGCCGGGCTCTCCGAGAGGGGCAGATGAATCGAACAAAGGTTGGCCACGTGAAAGGCGAATGCCCTAACGCTGTGCTATCGCTCCAGCCCATATATCTTTGTAAAATCTATAAATTTAATAGAAGTACTAAAATATTTTAGGATAATGGTAATGGAATATAACAAACTACTTATTTAAATGTGTCATATGAATAGAAGTTTCTGTAGAGATTGATGAATTTTTATTTATATATTTAATTTCTTGAACTGGAGCTATAGCACAGCAGGTAGGGCATTTGCCTTGCACGAGGCCAACCTGGGTTCGATTCCTCTGTCCCTCTCGGAGAGCCCAGGAGCTACCAAGAGTATCTCGCCTGCACAGCAGAGCCTGGCAAGCTCCCCGTGGTGTATTCGATATGCCAAAAACAGTAACAACAAGTCTCACAATGGAGATGTTACTGGTGCCCGCCCGAGCAAACAGATGAACAACACGATGACAGTGAAACAGTGATACAGTGATATTTAATTCTCTAAGTATAGTTATGAATAGGTTTCAAACCCAAGTTGCATTTTCCAGAATCTTATCTCTTAGTGATGTAATAATTATGTGCAGGTAATTATAATCAGTATTTGATGGTTTCTGTTGTGGGCCAGGTACTATGCTTGAGCTTGAGGCATGTGATATAACTGAATCCTCATTGCTGAACAACTGTTTATTATATATTTTATGAAAAACCTCTTTGTGTTGTTGCGTGGTAAAAATAAATATGGCTTAAAAATTATTGTCATCTCAAAGTAGAAACTTTTCATGCAAAGTAGCTCAAGTTTGCACTTTAACTTTTATACTTTAGAGATGCTTTATTTTTAAAATGATAAAATTTATATGACACTACATTTTATTAATATTTTTTGCATGAATATTTACACAAATATTCATATGAATATGTACAAGAATATTTACATGAATATCACTAGTGTCATTGAATGGAGTTGGTTTTGGCTAACTAATATTAAAAATTGACTATTACCAAAACAAAGTGTGATATTTCTAAACCAAGAAATATAGTCAAAATATTAAGGTAATTTCATTGGGTACTGTATCTACTATTCCTAGTTTCTCTATATAAGAAGCTTATTTTCTTTACCCTATAGTATCTGGTTGAAGATAGGGTGTATAATATTAATGCGCCTCTGAATATTCTATTTTCTTTTCTCCTCATCCAGAAAATAAGTTTTCCTTAAACACTCAATGGACAAATGAGTGGAAACATGTGGGTGTTCAGCTTGCTTGTTCCAATTCTATTTGGAATTTCTTTTTTTATGCAATGAATGCTTTGTTACTGCTTTTAAAAATTCAGTTTATAGGACTTTCATGAAAACAGCACCTTCATAACACCAGTTTCCAATTGAATCTTTTATAACTTTTAGGAAAATAAGCTTTGTAAGTAAGTACTTCAATTAAAATTATTAGGACCTTTAAAATAGTTGATTAGATTTTTGAGCTATATCAGCAGAGCAGAATGAAGGAGGTAATCAAATTTTTTTTAGATATTTTGGGTAAATAGAAGAAAAAAACTAAATTATTACATAAAAGGGTTCTCTTATGAGTCAATCACAGCAATATTTGTAAATCTTCTAAAGATCGAATTTTTGGTCCTGTTATAGCTGATTCATTGTGGTATATTTATGCCCTAATGCCACTAGTATTATTTCTATAAGAACAATTCTGTTTGGGAAGAAAAAGCACTACAAAGATATAATTGACAAAAATGTTTGGAGATATCACATGAATTTATTGCAACACTTCTCAGATAAATGGTCTGATGTTTTACATTTGTAAAAAAATAAGAAAAAAAAAGGCTTAGAGGGTGCCAAAGATCACTCTACATCATTCTATAAAAATATCCAGTATGGCGGGGCTGGAGCAATAGCACAGCGGGTCGGGCATTTGCCTTGCAAGCGGGTGACCCGGGTTCGATTCCCAGCATCCCATATGGTCCTCTGAGCACTGCCAGGGGTGATTCCTGAGTGCAGAGCCAGGAGTAACCCCTGTGCATTGCCAGGTGTGACACAAAAAGCAAAAAAAAAAAAAAATCCAGTATGGCAATGTCTTTCTTTTTAGGCTTATAGGATACTGTTTTAAGTACATAGAATATAGATTTCTATTATTCTGGTCCTTTCGGATACCAATGCAATCACTTTTTTTTTTGCTTTTATTTTTTTGGGGGGAGGGGGTCACACCCAGCGATGCTCAGGGGTTACTCCTGGCTTTGCACTCAGGAATTACTCCTGGCGGTGCTTGGTAGACCATATGGGATGCCGGGGATCGAACCCGGGTCGGCCGCGTGCAAGGCAAACGCCCTACCCGCTGTGCTATCACTCCGGCCCCCAATGCAATCACTTTTATAAATCTTTATATACCTATAGAGTCAGGGAGAGCTACATTGGCGGCATACGTTGATTGATATTACGCTTTCCTGTAAGTCAAATGTTTGTGCTCTCTTCTCTGCTTACACAAATAAATTTCCAAAGTAACAGTATTGGAAGGTTAAGGCTTTAGAGGGGAATTAGATCATCGCTCTCAAGAACAGGCAAAGAACCGTGCAAGGTGAGGCTACAGTGAGAGTCAGCCACCTATGGCTACAAAATTTTTCATTGCCTGTTTCTTGCACTCTTCAGTCTCCAAACTCTAAGAAGTTTCTGGAGCTGGAGGGTACAGCAGGTAGGATGCTTGTCTTGCAAGCGGCAGACCTGGGTTCAATCTCCAGTACCCTACGTGTCCCCTGAGCACCCTGGGAGAAATTCCTGAGTGCAGCGTTAGTGCACTCAGTGTTGCAATACGCCCTACACATTGCCAGGTGTGCTCCCCAAACAAACAGAAAAACCAACCACACAATAAGAGGTTTCTCTTGGTTATATGCCACCCAGTCTATAGTACTGTGCTTTAAACGTGCCAGTTCATGAAGACACCTCCACTGCAATAGTAAATGGATTCAAGGTCGCAGGAGTAGTGCTAGAGCCACAGCAAATCCAAGACCTGCTGACTTAAACATTCTGCTTTAAAACGTTTATGGCTGCCAGATACTCTCATCATTGGCCGCCATCCAGATTGCATGTCCTTCTCTCCAGGAAGGAGGAAGGGAGTGTAACATGACACTTACCATAACCAGGTAAGTGCCAGGGTGGGGGGGACCCTGTGCCAGGTGGCCTCACTCCAGGCACCCCAGAGGGGGGTGGGTAAGACCCCTCCCTGCCCCATGGCACCCAACCCAAGCCCCCTAAGACCTCCAGAACTCAACGACCTCCATGCTCACGGCTGCTCTCCACATGCTCCGGCCGAGTCTCACCCATGAGTGAACCAATTCCTGGACACTTCATACAATACAGTGCAAGAGGACTGCATCACATGTGATGGGGTTCAAACTTGGAGACAACCAATATTAGTGGGAAAGAATTTTTTTATATATATGTGAAAGCACACAAGACTCAATCTTTCACAACATGTTAGTTAGTGATCTTTTATAGAAGGGCTTAACGGGCCCTCACCAGGACAATCGTCACACTCTTTCCTCTAAGGATACTTTTTTTGTAGCATTTTCAGTGTTTTTTCATAACAAACGATATAAAATATATTATTTTCATTCTGCTTTGGGGCAGGGATTGGGATTCAGGATGGAAAAATTTGAAATATGATGGTGGGATTGGTGTCTGAATATTAAATGTAATCAAATATTGTGAACTACTTTATAAAATAAATTTTTTAAAAAGTTTATGGCAAAATATGTTTTATGGCAAGGCAAGCCATTCATTTACATAAAAATTTCAAATTCACTAAAAGTAAGTCTCCTCATTTGGTCTATTTTTTCTTTAGAGAACAACCCAGTGGATTTAGCTATTCTTCTGGAGACATCCTAGGTATAGCATTCTAAATCTGTATATATAAGTATCTTATATATTCTAGATCTCAGTGTATTTTCAAGAAAAAAATGCCATGGATATTATCATGCATAGTTTTTTGGGGGGTATTTTTAACTTTATGTGTCATAGTGCTTGCATACCAATAAATAGTGGAATTGTACTACATTTTCTAGAAAATATGGCATAGTCTGCGTTCAGTTTATTATTAAACATCTTATAAAACTATTATTTATATATAATTTAATAATTATAAGTATCTACCTCTGCAAATAATATAAAGTTGACCTTTTGTGTGTTCAAATGTTGTAGAATTTGTCATTTGCTTTGACATAAAAATCTCTTCTCTTTTTTATTATATATTTTCACTTTTGTAACATGTGTTCTCTCTTGTAGTTTGTTTATTTCTCTAGTCAGAAAAAGTTTATCCTTAAATTTTAAGCAAACTTATCTTCCAGACTTAGAGACATTATCTATTTATATCCCTAATATTGGGATCAAAACTGGGCCTCCTACACCCAGATCCCCCATTTTCCAATAGCTTGGCAGCCACACCCACAATCTGCCCCTGGCTCTCTGTAATCCCATCAATGGACAAGATCCAGAGACTATAAAACAAAGCTCCCAGAAGCGCTCTGCGGAATTTGAAGCCTCATGACCTTTTATAGCCTAGTTCTCCCTCTCAGAGAATCTAGCAAGGTATTGAGAGCATCCTGCCCGCACAGCAGAGCATGGCAAGCTACCTGTGGCGTATTTGATATGCCAAATACAGTAACAATGATGGGTCTCATTACCCTGACCCTGAAAGAGCCTCCAATGCGACACCACTGAGAAGAATGAATAAAAAATGAGTAATGAGTAAATGAGAGGCGGCTAAAATCTCAGGGCTAGGATGAATGGAGACATTGCTGGTGCCAGCTGAGCAAATCGATGATCAACAGAATGACAGTAATACAGTAATATAGTGATTATTTTGGGAATACCTTGGTGTACAGTGACAGTGCTATCAAGATGATATATTTTTACTTGTTTCTTATAATCTATCATGTTATTAGCCTTTCCTCCTTTTTCTCCTCTTATATACTTCAAATTGTCATCTATGTTGAGTAATCTTGCTGATCGTCAACTATTTCAACTATGGTACTCATGAGAAAATTTGCACTCATATATTCAGTTCATTATATCTACTTTCCCAATGCTATTTTATCTTAAAAATTAGACCAATCAAGAAGTTAGGCAATAAGCTGGTGTATATTATCTTCATTTTAGTGACAAGGAAACAGAGACATTTAGAACTAACTTGGCCAGTCTATCTCATAATGAGGCTTTCTTGTTAAAGAAAACCCACCTTTCTGTGAATATCTCCCCTTTGAGGTAAGGTAGCACTATAGCACTGTCATCCTGTTGTTCATCGATTTGCTACAGTGGGCACCAGTAACGTCTCCATTGTGAGACTTGATGTTACTGTTTTTGGCATATCAAATACGCCACGGGTAGTTTGCCAGGCTCTGCCGTGTGGGTGGAATAGTCTCAGTAGCTTGCTGGGAGGGAGAGAGGAATCGAACTCGGGTCCGTCGCGTGCAAGGCAAACGCCCTACCTGCTCTGCTGTCGCTGCAGTCCAGAGGTATGGTTGTGATATCTAAATGTACATATATGACTTTATACTTTTTATTGTTTGTTTTGTTTTTGGTTCTCACCTGGCATTGCTCAAGTCTTACTCCTAGATCTATGCTCAGTAATTATTCTTTGTGGTCTCAGGGGACCGTGAGGGATACTGGGAATTGGATCTGGGGCAGCCACATAGAAGGAAAATGCACTATGAGATCACAACTTTATTTATTATCCCTACTTAGTTCTCTTATTTTTAATAAATTAAAATTAAGTTGTTCCCACAAATTAAATGCATTTAAATACACTTTTCTTCTTTATTCTATATCCATATACAGAAGCTATTTTTTCTAGTACTTGCCACCATACTCACCTGTTCCTTGAGTTAAGATTCTGCAAATACTGTAAATGTTCTCAGAATTTTTCCCTGACAGTATAAATTCTCTGAGACATCTTTTTAAATTGAAATTCAGTTTAATAAGTAACTCCTTGTGATTTCTACGAGACAGTCTATTTTAAAGTCTTCTATGTCTAATCATATTTTCACACAAGTGCTGTATGTATATGAGCAATTTGTCATATCAATCCCTTGCTCAGAAGTTTCAGAAGTTCTCTACTGAATATTAGGGAATTGTTTTAAATTCTATTAAACAAAACAATATTGACCTCCACAATGTTTTAGTTGCTATTTTAGGCTCTGCTGTCATAGTCACAAACAAGTCAAGTAAGATCTCACTTTCATGGAACTAAAGTTTTTATATAGAAAAAATATGAAGAAACAAACCAAGAATCGGCTATTGTTTTAAGTGCTCTGGAGGAAATCCAAGATGTAGAGAATATCAATGACATTTGTGTTGCTGTTTAACATAACTCTTTTCTATTTGAAAAACGAGCTTTGTAATAAAAAAGCATTTGGGAAAAGGGAAGAATTAGGAATACGCTTAACTAAATATAGGAACAAACTAAAGGTATTTTGCTAACATGTTGACTTAAACTTAGGCAAACCAAGAGAAAGTATGATTGAGGATAAACTTTAAGAGACAGAGGCCAAGAGACTAATTGATAGGCCTTCTGAAATTGTGTTGACTGTATTCTAAGCTCAGTTTAAGAAGCAAGGAGGGTAGTTTAACTAGGGAATAACACTTCTTAGGTCTGGAGCGATAGCACAGTGGATAGGGTGTTCGCCTTGCACTCGACCGACCCGGGTTGGATTCCTCCATCCTTCTCGGAGAGGCCGGCAAGCTAACAAGAGTATCCCGCCCACACGGCAGAGCCTGGCAAGCTTCCTGTGGTGTATTCGATATGCCAAAAACAGTAACAATGAGTCTCACAATGGAGACATTACTGGTGCCCGCTCGAACAAATCGATGAACAATGGGAGGACAGTGCTACAGTGCTACCAGAAAATGAGAAAACATCATACAACTCTTTTTATGAAATTTTTATACTGTTGGTACCAAAATGAGATCTTTAAAAGAGAAGCTTGATAAATACATATCTTGCACGCTATCACTGGATCACTGTCATCCCGTTGTTATCGATTTACTCGAGCAGATGCCAGTAGCGTCTCCGTTCGTCCCAGCCCTGAGATTTTAGCAGACTCTCCTTACTCATTTTTCCCAATGATTGGAGGCTCTTTTCAGCGTCAGAGGAATGAGACCTGTTATTTTTACTGTTTTTGGTATATGGAATATGCCACGGAGAGTTTGCCAGGCTCTTCCGTGATCTTCCCTAGTACTACCAGGAGTAATCCCTGAGCACCACCCCAAATCCAAAACACATAGCACGCAATTACATCAGAAAATTCCTATAGTACTATATCGCATTAGCAATGAATAAAAATACAATATATCATGGGCAAGTTAAATTTGTCTTTAAAATGGAAGTGTATGGGTTGGAAATACAGCAGGGTAAGTTGCATTGCTCGCAACCAACTGTTTTGAGTCCTTGATACAACTTGGGTCACCCAAGCCCTGCAGGAGTCATCACTGAACATAAAGCCAGGAGAAAGGCCTGAGAACCACTGGCTCTGGCCTAAAAACAAACAAATCATCTGTTCTACAAACTTTAATTTGGGGCAGAGACAGAGTACAGCTTGTAGGGTACTTCTTGCCCTGCATTCAATCCCTGGCACTACATAGGGTCTCCTGTGGCCACCAGGAGTGATTTTATTCACAGAGCTTGGAATAAGACCTGAATACAGTGCGGTGTGGCCACAAAAAAAAAAAAAATAGAGTGCTTTCTTTGGCAGCATAAGAAAAAAGAAAGAAAAGAAAAGAAAAATCTAAGTTTGACTTAATATATTTACATTATTTAAGCAAATAAATTATAGATCATGTTAATAATGACAAAAATGTTCTATAAGATTGCAAGATATTCTTTCCTTCCTTCCTTCCTTCCTTCCTTCCTTCCTTCCTTCCTTCCTTCCTTCCTTCCTTCCTTCCTTCCTTCCTTCCTTCCTTCCTTCCTTCCTCCCTCCCTCCCTCCCTCCCTCCCTTCTTTCCTTCCTTCCTTCCTTCCTTCCTTCCTTCCTTCCTTCCTTCCTTCCTTCCTTCCTTCCTTCCTTCCTCCCTCCCTCCCTCCCTCCCTCCCTTCTTTCCTTCCTTCCTTCCTTCCTATCTTCCTCCCTTCCTTCCTTCCTCCCTCCCTCCCTTCCTTCCTTCCTTCCTTCCTTCCTTCTTTCCTTCCTTTCTACCTTCCTTTCTTCCTCCCTTCCTTCATCCCTCCCTCCCTTCCTCCCTTCCTTCCTCCCTCCCTCCCTCCCTTCCTTCCTTCCTTCCTTCCTTCCTTCCTTCCTTCCTTCCTTCCTTCCTTCCTTCCTTCCTTCCTTCCTTCCTTCCTTCTTTTTTCCTTCCTTCCTACCTTCCTTTCTTCCTCCCTTCCTTCATCCCTCCCTCCCTTCCTTCCTTCCTTCTTTCCTTCCTTCCTTCCTTCCTTCCTTCCTTCCTTCCTTCCTTCCTTCCTTCCTTCCTTCCTTCCTCCCTACCTTCATCCCTCCCTCCCTTCCTTCCTTCCTCCCTCCCTTCCTTCCTTCCTTCCTTCCTTCCTTCCTTCCTTCCTTCCTTCCTTCCTTCCTTCCTTCCTTCCTTCCTTCCTTCCTTCCTTCCTCCCTCCCTTCCTTCTTCCCTCCCTTCCTTCCTTCCTTCCTCCCTTCCTTCCTTCCTTCCTTCCTTCCTTCCTTCCTTCCTTCCTTCCTTCCTTCCTTCCTTCCTTCCTTCCTTCCCTCCTCCCTCCCTCTCTTGCTCATTCCCTCCCTCTCTCCTTCCCTCCCTCCCTCTCTTCCTCATTCCCTCCCTCCCTCCCTCCCTTTTTTCCTTATTATTTACCTCCCTTTCTCCCTCCCCCAATCCTTCCCTCCCCACCATTTTCCTCCACTTTTCCCTCCTCTTTTTTTCTACTTTATTTTAATGCCATGATTTGCAAACTTGTTCATGATGATTTGTTACAGGCGTTCAATATTCCAGCACCAATTCCATCACCACTGTCACTTTCCCTCCACCACTGTCTGTAATTTGGCAACCAACCCTCAAGCCTATCCCCTCAGAGACCCATAATAATTTACTTTATATTGCTTGTAACCACTAAATGACTAATAGAAATGTTCAACAAATACTTCATTAAAAGACAATTTGTGAAAATTGTTGTTTCTCACCATGGGGACATTAAGTCCTTGTCTGAAGTTTACTGAGGACTAGAGCGATAGCACAGTGGAAGGGTGTTTGCCTTGCACATGGCCGACCTGGGTTCGATTCCTCCGTCCCTCTCGGAGAGCCCACACGGCAAAGCCTAGCAAGCTCCCCGTGGCGTACTGGATATGCCAAAACCAGTAACAAGTCTCACGATGGAGATGTTACTGGTGCCTGCTTGAGCAAATTGATGAACAATGAGATGACAGTGCTACTTACAATGACACTCTGGATTGCTATAATCAGAATCTAGTTACATAAGGTCTCAAGTAAGGAAAAATGACAAAGGGAATTATGCTTGGTAGAATAGTATTGTTTTTAAAATTCTGTGACCAAAGAGAAATTATTTATAATTGAAATAACATGGAATCAACCTCAATGCTCATCTACAGAATCAGTCAATCGTGGTGTCTTACTCAATGGAATAACATCCTGACATTTTAAAAAAATGAAATTGTGAGTTTGACGCAAAATGAATGTCATTTAACATGAATATGCTGTGAAATAAGCAATGGAATGAAAAACAATTCTCAAATTTCAATCATATGAAATATGAATTGCTGTAACTGGCAGAAACATAAGATTCAATAAAACTATAGTGGCTAGAGAAAGAACAGGAGGAGGTAGAAAGAGTAAGCAGAGATTTTTTTAAAACATAATTAAGGTAAGTTAATTTAATGAGGAGGACATGTGAACAGTGCAGACACAGGAGCTCTTATCCCTGGGGAATCATAGAGCAAAAATCTTGAGAATTTTATTCATCTCGAGGTATATATGTAGGGAGAAAAAGTGGAAAGTGAAAACGTTAGTGGTGGAAAATATAGTTTCCAAGAGGGGAAAGTTACTTAAAAGTTTGCTCTTTCTTCCTGTATTGGAGAATGTGGAAAGTCTCAAAGAATATCTCTGCCCCCAAACCACAGAGTAAAATACATATGAATTAAGATGCCAGGGCTGGAGCAATAGCACAGTGGGGAGGGTGTTTGCCTTGCATGTGGCTGACCCCAGTTTGATTCCCAGCATCTCATATGGTCCCTGAGTACAGCCAAGAGTAATTCCTGAGTGCAGAGCCAGGAGTAATCCCTGAGCATCGCCAGGTGTGAGCCAAAGGTAGGGGGAGGGGGGAGGGGAGTGGATGGGGGAAGAAAAAAGAAAAAAAAAGAATCAAGGTACCTGGGCTGGGCCTGGAATACATGTACATGAAAGAATAACCAGCAGGGGCTAAGTCTTTGATTCTGTGTGCTTTTAAAATGCAATGCCTTGTCTGTTTATCAATAGCAGGGCTAACACACTTAGGTTTTGAACTTTGAGTCTGTCTCATTTACAATGACTAGAGGATGGCTTGACCCGCATATCCTTTAAATGTCTTCTTAGAGTACTTTTAGGCTATAACAGCACAGGAAGGGACTATTTAATAGTATTCTTCCAAAATTTAATCACCAGTCTTATGACAGCAATGTCAAGTCAGTAGAAATTGCAGATTTACTTCTGAAAATTTTTACCAGTACTGTGTGTACCAAGAGTATCCCGCCCACACAGCAGAGCCTGGCAAGCTCCCCGTGGCGTATCCGATATGCCAAAAACAGTAACAACAGCCTCACAATGGAGTTGTTACTGGTGCTTGCTCGAGCAAATTGATAGCCAACAAATGACAAATTTCTCTCGTGGAACTGTTCATTTCTTTGTTTGTAGAACAGGATGTATCTTTAACTTTCCATTAAGCCTTGGTATATTCTAAGAAATCAGAATATAACTGAATCAGTGATATTTATACTATGAATGCAGAACAGAAGGGGTTTGTGGTAAATATCCAAGTCTTAAGAGTTCTTTTGTTCCTGATGTGTATGTTACAGAGACTCAGAAATTTATTCCTAAAAATATGCATAGATGAACATTGCTTGGTTTCTTTTGTTTTGATCCAGAAATAGTATCTCCACTATTTACATTCTTGTTGCAATACCTAAATTCATCTCTTTATGGTCGCTACCCTATTCCCCTAATCAACTTTAGATCCTTTACATGGATATAAGATATTTTCTATAGTGGAAAAGGCTTAAACATTTTTTCCATTGAATTTATTCCGTACTTAACTCCACCTCTTTGAAGTAGCTCAATTTAGCCTAGCATCCCTAAATGGTCCTAGTTAAATGGGATATTAAATCTCCTCTGTTTAGATGTTTTAATGAATGATGCCTCCCAAAGCATGGGCCAGGAATAAAATCTAACAGTACTGAAGGACTTTATCACTTCATTTTTAATTCCTAAGGAAATGCATTATTGTCTTCACAGCTGGACAGTGTACCAGGAACAGCTAAGGAAATATCTCTCAGATATGATTCTATCTAGACCCGAGTAAATTGTATTAAAGGGATTGGTGACACTTGTCAGCAAGTGTAATGTTAAAATGTGAACCTTGTGGTGCATCTAACAGATATACTTGTAGTGACTATAAGTATTAAACTCTTATTGTGGTCAAACAGTGACAATCTGGAAAATTACAGCATCGTGAAACTGCAAGGCAAGGGCTCTGGGCTTATAAAATTACTCTGGCAAGAACATAATTCACGAATGTCATTGTCTACAATGTGGTGACTTCTGAATACATTTATAACTTCCAATAGAAAACATTGTGCTGGGGTTATTAAAACATAACGCACTTCTAATGAAAAATGAAGCCCAAGGTATTTGAAGTAACAAGAATAACCTGGGACCTAGATAAAAGTTTGCACTAAACGGTCCAAACCTTTTCACCCTCTTAAAGAAGCAGAATTCTCAGATAATGCTGTGAGCCTGTTGAGGTATTACTGAAAATTAGTTGATGGTGTAATAACAATATTGACAGTCAGCAACAAATCAAAAATAATAAGGGAGAATCAGAGTGAAGTGATAAAGAGAGGTGTTGGAGGAAGTACATATGCAGAAGAGACAAAATAAAAATATAGCCACTGGATTTCTACAGTATTGATGAAATAGGATTATGCAATGAGTTGTACAGATAACTGCTATTATATCTGAAGAAGGATATTAAATAGAACATATTTTCCCTTAAAATAGCTTATTACAATGTTCAGTGCATGCTTTATTTTTCTTAAAATAGTTCAGGTCACCTTTATGGATGTCAGTCATTTAGCCACTGACTGTCATCGTGGTCCAAAAGGTGAACTCTTTTCTTTAATTTTTTTTTATTGACTCATAGTGAGATATACAATTGCAAAGTTGTTCATGACTGGGCATTAGTCATACAATGGTCCAACACCCATCCTGTAAACAATGGACATTTCCCATCACCAATGTCCCCAGTTCCCTTCTTGCCTCCCTAAACCCTGCCTGCCTCTATGGCAAGCTCTCTCTCTTTCTCTCTCTCTCTCTCTCTCTCTCTCTCTCTCTCTCTCCTCCCTCCCTCTCTCTCTCTTTGTTTTTGTCTCTCTCTGTTGCTCTCTGTCTCTGTCTCTGTCTCCGTCTCTCTCTGTCTCTCCTTTTGGGAATTATGGTTTGCAATACAGACACTGAGAACTTACTATGTGTATTCTTTTACCTACTTTAAACATTCAGTTCTTGGCCAGCATGATTATTTCCAACTGTCATAGTCATACTGGTACCTTCTCTATCCTCATTGCTCTTCGCTTCCTACATAATTGTGGCAAGCATCCAACCATTGACCATTTTTTTTCTGGCCCCTGTGTTCCTGGCATTGGATTTTAGTCTAAATTTGTTTTCTTATGTCACTCAAATGAGTGCAGTCATTCTATATCTCTGCCTTTCCTGTCTCATTTCACTCAGCATGATATTTCCCATGCCCATTCATTTATAAGAAAATTTTATGACTTCATTTTTCCTAACAGCTGTTTTAGTGTTCAATTGTGGAGTTGTACCATAGTTTCTTTATCTAGTCATCTGTTTTGGGGCACTTGGGTTGTTTCCAGATTCTGGACGTTGTAAATACTGCTGCAGTTAACATTTCACTGCAGATGGCATTTCTGTGGTGTTTTTGTGCCCCCAAGGAATAGTTCCAGAATTGATATTGCTGGGTCAAATAGGAGATCAATGTTTAGTTTTTTGAGTAATGTCCATATTGTTTTCCAAAGAGGCTGGATCATGCCAGCATTCCCAACAATAAAGAATGAGAGTCCCTCTCTCCCCCCACTATCCACACCAGCACTGGTTATTCTTGTTCTTTGGAATGTGCGCCAGTCTTTGTAGTGTGAGATTATATCTCATTGTTGTTTTGATATGCATCTTCCTGGCAATTAGTGATATAGTGCACTTTCCATGTGCCTTTGGGCAATCTATATTTCTTCTTTGAGGAAATTTCTGTTCATTTCTTTTCTCCATTTTTTGAAAGGTTTGGGTGTTTTATTCCTATAAAATTTTATCGGTGCTTTTTAAAAAAATCTTTTATATTAACCCCTTATCACATTAGGTATTGGTTAAGTAATTTGCCCATTCTGTGGAAAGTCTTTGCATCTTGGTCACCATTTTGCTGTTGTTGTTGTTGTTTTATTTTTAGCTGCAGAATCTTCTTAGTTTAATAAAGTTCATTTTTGTTTTTTAATCTATGCTTGCATTGACTTGGTCAGTGGTGTTTCATTTTTTGGGGGGGAGGAAGTGGGAAGCTTTTTGTTGTTGTTTTCTCATTAATCTTGTTTCTTTAAAAAAAATTCTAAAGGAATCACTGTGATATAGACCCTTACAAAGTTGTTCATGATTGGACTTCAGCCATACAGTGTTCCAACACCCATCCCTCTACCAGTGTACATTTCTCAGCATAAGTGTCCACAGGTTCCCTCTCTTCACCCCCACCTCCCAACACCTGCCTTCCTCTATGGTGGGTACTCTTGTTGTTGTTGTTGATGTGTTGTTGTTTAAAAAAACCCTCAATAATTGTACATAGGAAAATCAATTATCTCAGAACCAGCTTAACTACAGAAGTGAAGGATGTATACAAAGAAAACTACAAAACACTACTTTAGGAAGTCAAAGAGGACATGAGAAAATGGGATCCTGAGGGACCATTAACATCGTTAGAATGGCAATGCTTTTCAGAACTTTATACAGATTCAATGCAGTCTCTGTAAAGATACCCATGACATTTTTCAAAGAAATAGATCAAGTAATTCTGAAATTCATCATCATCATCCTGTTGATCATCGAATTTCTCAAATGGTCTCAGTAGCATCTCCATTTGTCCTATCCCTGAGATTTTAGCAGCCTCTCTCTATTTGGCCTTCCCAATGATGCCACTTTGGAGGCTCTTTCAGGATCAGGGGAATGAGACCCAGATTGTTACTGGTTTTGGCATATTAATACACCATGGGGAGTTTTCAGGGCTCTCCCATGTGGGCAGGAAACTCTCGGCAGTTTGCCAGGTTCTCCCAGAAGGAGAGGTAGGCTATAAGAAGCTTGCTTTTTAGTCTCTGGGTGCTGGCCATTGGTGGGATTACAGAGCGCTGGGGGCAGTCCCTGGGTGTGACCACCGAGCTACTGGGAAATGGGAAATCTGGGCGGAGGAGCCCAGTCCCGATCCTAGCAGGCTTAGAGGTCTCAGCCCCGGGTCCCACACACCTGGGTTCCTCTGCTGGTACTTTCATGCATGAGACTCATCCAAACATGTAGAGAGGAGCCTTGAGCATGGCTCCGGAGGTCTTCGGCCTCTGGGAGCTCTGCTGGGGTCGGGGAAGGAAGCTGGAGCCCATCCCCTCTGAAGGGCCCCAGGGAAGACAACCAGGCGTGTGGGCAAGAGACACTCTGAAATTCATATGAAACAATAAAGTCCCATGAATAGCTTAAGAAATCCTTGGGGGAAAAGACATTGGAGACATCACCTTCTCCAATTTCAAACATTACTGCAAAATGATAGTAATTAAAACTGCACAGTATTGGAATGAAGAGAGACTTGCAGATCAATGGAATAGAGTTGAATATTCTGACACATACCCTCCAATATACTGCCATTTCACCTTTGCTAGAGGAACAAAAAATATGAAGTGGAGCAAAGAAAGATTCTTCAACAAGTAGTGCTGGGAAAACTCTGCATCTACCTGTACAAAATGAACTCAGCCCGCTAACATCATGCACAAGACTGACTCTTAAACTAGACACCATTTTTGAAATTCAGCATGGGTTGACCGCTAATTGATTGGCTTTGGTACAAAATACATAAAATTCTGAATTTCAATATCTTGACTTGTGAAAGAAGGAGTTAGGTGTTCCAGTATTCCAAATAAGTTAATATTTGGAAGGCAGGTACAACACTGCCTACAACATAGCACTGTCGGCCTGTTCATCGATTTGCTCAAGCAGGCAACAGTAACGTCTCCATTGTGAGACTTGTTATTGTTTTCATCATATCAAATACGCCACGGGTAGCTTGGCAGGCTCTGCCTTGCGGGTGGGATACTCTCAGTAGCTTGCCAGGCTCTCCAAGAGGGACAGAGGAATCAAACCTGGGTCGGCTGCATGCAAGGCAAACGCCCTATCTGCTGTGCTATTGCTGCAGTCCCAACAGCATAGCAATGACTCAACATGGATGCTGATTGGACAGTTGAAGGTTGTTTACTGATTCGTTTGTTATAGAATATTTATTAAAAAAAATTTTCAAAGCATTTGTGAACAGTATATTTGTGAACAGTAAAAAGACTATTGCTCTTTGTAGAACTTGAATTCTATAATGATAGAAGGTATAAAACTTTAACATAAATTAATTGCATAATGTATAGGATAATTGTAAGAGCTCTGAAAATGGGAACAAAGGAAAAACAGGATAAGGGTGATTTGTAACCCAGGTGTGGTTGGGGAAAATCATTCCACAGGACAGGGTTTATTATATCAGTAAAGTTTATCTGAGGAGAATTTGAAATGAGATTTAAAAGAAAGCATATGTATCCTTCCAATGACTGTTTTTTAAGTTCTTATGCTTTATCAAGAGAAAGAAAAATCACTATTCATCTTTCACTTGTGTTTGACTGTGGCCCTGATACACTTGTGCATTCTGATGTGAGAGTCAAGTGGAAATGGATCCATGATCTGTTTGATTGAAGATCTTAAAGAAAGAAACGTCTTTATGTAAACTGAATCTATGGTAAGGTAGACAGTTCACCAAACCCTGAGCCTTGACCTGGGACTGCTTGGTAACCAGCATTGCTTTGGTAAAAGCCAATATTCTCAAGATGCTACATATCAGATATTTATATCCTCATATACTTCTGCTTCCTATTCTTCCTATCTGCCCCATGCCTTCTGCTTGTTGTCCTATCTGTCCCCATTTTTAGTTATTTGGAAGGACATTTAATTGAAAAGATTCAGACTAGAAAGAGAGGTTTGGAGCTGGGTGGGAGAGATGTTCTGGAGGCCCCAAGACATGAAAGGTACTATGCAGCACTCCTGTTGGGGATAATTATCAAATTTATTTGATATTTAAGAGCACATTGTTTTCAGTTAGAATCTATGCTCTGTTTTAAAGGATCTCAAATGGTTCAGAGATTGAGTCTGACACATGTCAATCAATACATTTACTCTATCAATGAACATGCAAGACACGGTATTTCATAACTACTTGACCAATAATTTTATCTCAGGTTTCCTTCTAAACAGCTGAGTTAATGATGAACACATTTTTAAATTTTCAGAAGTATAATTTTTTCTTCTCCAAAATAGAAATAATTCTTACTCAAAGTGCTATTACAACGAATAAGTATAAAGACATAACTAAACTACCAAACATATAGTTGGTGCTCATAAAATTGAAGAAATGTTAATACCATTTATTATACTAAACAAGAAAAACTTATTAGGGGCTGGAGTGATAGCACAGAAGGGAGAGTGTTTGCCTTGCACGTGGCCAAACTGGGTTCGATTCCCAGCATCCCATATGGTCCCCTGAGCACTGCCAGGGGTAATTCCTGAGTGCAAAGCAAGGAGTGACCCCTGTGCATCGCTGGGTGTGACCCAAAAAGCAAAAAAAACACTTATTAATAAATAATCTTTTTGCCTAAAAAACAAGTGTTTTTCCGTTGTTTGTTAAGTCATTTTTATTTGTTAAATCATTTCTTTAGTTTCTTTGCCATTGCTACATGTTAAGTTTTCCATCTAAAAGGCACAAACACATATCGTATGACATACTATCTTTTAAAATGTAAGTCAATACTAGCATTAGAGAAATAGCATAGCAATTATAGTGCATGCCTTGCATGCAGCCTATCCCTGTTACATACTCAGCATCCCAGAGTTCCTGCAAGGAGTTATCCATGAGCACAGAGGAATAAATAAGCCCTGAGAACTGCAGGTGTGGTCCCCCAAAACTAAAAAAAAATTGCAATCAAAATGGGGCTGGAGCAATAGCACAGCGGGTAGGGCGTTTGCCTTGCACGTGGCTGACCCGGGTTCGATTCCCAGCATCCCATATGGTCCCCTGAGCACCGCCAGGAGTGATTCCTGAGTGCAAAGCCAGGAGTAACCCCTGTGCATTGCCAGGTGTGACCCAAAAAGCAAAAAAAAATTGCAATCAAAGCTGTACCATAGATTACTTTTTTGTTATAAAGCATTTATGATAAAAACATTCCCCAAACTATTTGATATAGTTTCATACATTTTAATTACATTATATTCAATAGGCTATAATTATCTGTACCTTGTCACCTATGACTCCTATAAGTTTGTTTCTTTCAGTTCCCAGATAAAGTTCCTTTATGTACAGCAAGTCAAGAACTATGAGGAGTCAGTGTTATTACCCTGATTAATAGCTGATAAGTTATTCAACCGGTTTCATAGATAATGGTGTAAGACAAACTATTGAATCAGAGGCAAAGACTTCCCTACTCCTGGCATCCTAGGTAGCATCAACTTCTTGTTGCATTAATTTTCTTGGCCTTCAAGCACTTGGGGGTGGGGGGAGTTTTTGTTTTATTTTGTTGTGCTCCCATACCCAGCTGTGCTCAGGAATCATGTCTAAAGGGACTTGGGCAGGAGTCTGGTATATCAGAAGTGGAAACTAGGTCAGTTGCGTGCAAGAACAATGCCCTACCCGCTATATTATCTCTGTGACCTCCAGGGACCAGTATTGAGGTTGGCCTTGGAAGATTAAAGTCTAACATAGCTTACATCAATTTTTGGAGCTCAGAGATCTTTTAAAAGCAAAGAAACGAAATATTGCCCCAGCGTGTGACATTATATGTACTATACTAGTCAGGCAAAAATCTTACCTCTGTTTCAGAATCAGTGACTATCTTTCAGTAGATCTAGAAACGTCTGTGACAAGTTAGATTAAAAGCCACTTTTCACTCACAGAGTGTGAGTTTGGATCTGATGATTCCATAATACTTTGCAGTCTTTGAATATACTAGAACTCAGTAAATTATGTGAATTAGCTTGCCTAATTAGATAAATGAAGTCATATCTATAAGTTACTTTACAGTTGCTTTATGGTACTCTAAGATAACTTTCCTTTCAACCACGATTTTGAGGAAATACAGATTTTCATGAATTCAATTATTTGTACATGCATAATGTAATTTACTATATGCACTTACATGATTGCTGTACCTAGATAATAGTGTTCTCTTATTTGGGACAGAAAGGTAGCTCAATCATGTTCTTCTGCACACTGCCAGGAGTGACCTATTTTTGAGCACTGTGTGAAGAGTAGCTCATGAACCATGCAGAATGTGACTTCATAAACAGATAAAAATATATATATTAGTCTTCATGTGACAAATTAAAGAGAAATCCTTACTTGGTATATCAGCAAGAGACGTTATTCTTAGTATACAGGTGAACATACAACTGGTGAACAGTTGTAAGGAAAGATTCTGTTTTGTGGTATTTGCCTATTTTCATGGTCTAATTTAAACCATCATGGCCAATTTGAAGCTGTTATTATGGCATCCAGCACTGTGGAAGGTTGTGTAAAATTGGTCTTCAGAACCATGCAGCCTATTCAAGAACATTGGATAAAGCAGAAGTAATATGCCGAATACTCACTACCTCACCTTACACATCTTGTCTCAATGTTTTCTCTTTGTACAAAAAGAGAAATGGGTCAGTGCTTGGGATCGGCCACATTTGACATATCTAGTCTGAATTTCTTTTGCTTTACTAGATAAATTAAACGAGGGTATAATAGGCTCTAAACCAGACTCAGGTCAGGAGGCAACTTTAACTACAATGGTATAATCATTGGTCAAATATGTTTCTTTCTTTATACATTGTTTCCTAGATATAGAAGCCAAGAAATCATTTCTAATTAACTTCCTTTTCCTCCTAATATCTGCTAGAAAAATATGGAATTCTAACTACCATCCATTCATCCAATGCTTTGGTCTACTTTGGGAAGGAAAAACGATCATTCTATGGTTCTGGGAATTAATCTATTCTGTGACCATCACATATCAACTGGGAGAAAAGTCTGAGCTTTAGTCTGTTATACCATGCGAGATTACAAACACCACACTTGACCTATATTCTTTCAGTGTCATCTCCATGGTGAGGTAAACTCAAAAACGTAAGTAGCTAGCCTTCTCATCCCAAACTGCCCATGAGTGGGGTCTGTGGTAAATAGTCAAGCACCCAAAACAAAACACTTCACCTTCTGTGCATTACGGACAAGATTCAGAAAAAAACAACCCTTTTCAAAGTGGGAATTTGTACTGATCAGATGATCTTGCCCCAATCCAGAAAATTCTATGCAATCATTTAAAAACAGGCCCAGTCCCCAGAGCCCTTAGAAAGAATACTACTAATTATGTAAGAGTGAGTAGCTCCTCTTAGGAGCTGAGCAGAATAAACAAGCCTACTCCTTTTTCTGTCTCTCTTATCAGTAAAACAAAACCCCCAAATTGATGTTGTTGGGTTCCCCATCCCTATCCTCCACTTTAATTAAACCGTTCTTTGTTTTAAATATTTGGTGCAAAAGTGTTTCTAGAATTGCTTGAAAGTTTGTTTCATTTGACAGTGAGTGAGACTAGTAGAATGGATTGTGCCTTAAGATAAACATAAGTGTATTTGTCTTTATTTAACTTACAGTTGTTGTCTTGCAGTTGAGTATGTGCTCTTAAATACAGCTCCATTTCAGATTCAGTGACACTCTCTGAAAATGAAAGGCTTACCTGTTATAAATAATGGTTATTCTCTATTCAATCCCTAATTTTGCTGAGTTGATTAAATGCTCTCCGTCTGAGAACAGTAAGAGCAGCATTTTGGATTAGACAATTAAATATTTGTTTCAGAAAATTTAGGGGAGCATACCTGTCAGAATAGTAATTCTGTTCCAAATCATGAAATAGACAATAATATGGGTATGCATTTTAATCTCTAATTTCTCAAGGTTCTAAATGCATATCTATTTGCTTTAGAAAGATCTGTCTGCATATCACCCTCAGGTTCTGTTGCTTTGAACATGCCCATACTGTTTCTTTATGTCACACATATAAACAAGATCATTCTGTATCTCCTCCTGGCTGACTTCACTCAACTTGTTTAAGGAATTAAACTTACCAAGGGCTTCAGGAAGGGTGTGGGTGGGACGGGGGTTGCTGGGTGGAGACCTGAGAGTATTGTATGCATGGCATGCTATCATTAACAGCTTGTAAATCACAGTGCTTCACATTAAAAATGAGTGCTCCCTAAAATAGCATTGAAATTCTTTCAAACACATTTTATTATTTTTTATTTGCAAAGTGGTATGCACACAAATACTGACATATGCAAAACCCTATCTGAAACATCACACATTAAAAGGAAGCTTCATCTAGTTCCTTGTTTAAAAAGAAAATTCTAGGCTGATTCCTGGTAAAGTTTCTCTGATGAGAACCTATCTGTCTGTGATTGGGCTCAGTAAATTCCGGACTTGGTCAGATAGTGTTAGCTCAGGAGGATATGCAGCTCTGTGGCTCAAATGCAGGAAGAAGCACATGTGAGGTGTGTGTCGAACTATCTTCCAGATATTAGTTTTTTTCCCCTTCCATCCATTACCTTTGTAGTAATGGATTGTCCTAGTGCCCTGTGATACATATCCTGGTTTTGGTACTTGCAGATTTGATTATGGATCAGGGAACATGTGATACTGAGTATCACACGGGTGAAACAGGACCATGGCTGGCAGAGATGTGTAGAAGTACAGGGTTGAACTCTTATCTTCATGGATTCAAGTTAGATGCTTCACCGCTAAGTCACCTCCCTGGAATGCTAGTTCCTTTAGGAAAGTTTTTTGTTGTTGTTTTTTGGAGGTTTTTTTTTGTGTGTGCGTGTGTGTGATTTTTTATAGGCACCATGATTTATAAGAGTGTTAATAGGAAGATTCCTTGCATGCAACACACCAGTACTCCACTAGACTGCCCCTCCCCACATCAGCCTTCCCACCATCTTCCGCTTGTCATTCCCCTCCATTGTAAGCTCCATTCTGTAGATCAGTTCTCAGCTTCCGTTCTCTTTGGCCAAGTATTGCTCCCTGACTGTGTTTCTTTAACGAGAGAGGTCATAGTGTATCTATCCCTGTCTTCTGACTGACTTCATTCGGCATGATAACCTCCAAACCCAACCACATAGAAGTAAATTACACAATTTCATCATTCATCATTAGTAAGGTAGTTGTGTATATGTGCCATCATGTTAAACACGGATGTAGAGAAGTGTGGGGTGAACTCCCATCTTCATGCATTCAAAGCAGATGCTCCACCACCGAGTCACACTTCTGGGCCTCTAGTTCCTTTAAAATTTTGTTGTTGTTGTTTTAGGCAACATAATTTACAATAGTGTTAGAAGGTTTCATGCATCACATCCGCCACCAGAGTGCCCCTTCCTGGTTCAAAGCTTCCTCCACAGTCAGCCTCTTCTTCCAGTCCTCTTCTCTTGGATATTTGGGGTGCTTCTAGGTTTTGGCAATTGTGAATTGTGTTGCAATGAAAATAGGAGTGAAAATAGTCATTTCTGAATAGAGTTTTTCAGCCCATAAGGTAGATACAGAGAAGTGAAATTTTGGGGCTCTACGGAAGCTCAATTCTTAGTTTTTTGAGAAGTTGCCCTGGGCATGGGGTAAAATTCACTATTGGTGGGAGTTTAATGTGTTTGAACCTTTTTCTAAATCAATATGGACATGTTTCATAAATCAGTTCCTATTTTAAATCAATGTGGAGGGAAGTCAGATATAGGAAGTTGTAGCACCATGTTTCATGTGTGTTATACATGAAATAATTTGGGTGTAATGAGAACTAGGTAAAATTTGTACTTAGCACTGTTATAGCACTGTCATAGTACTTTCATCCGTTGTTCATCGATTAGCTCGAGCTAACTAAAGAAACTTGTTGTTACTGTTTTTGGCATATCGAATATGCCATGGGTAGCTTGCCAGGCTCTGCCATGAGGGCAGGATACTCTTGGTAGCTTGCCGAACTCTCAAGGATAGAGGAATTGAACCCGAGTCAGCCATGTGCAAAGCAAACACCCTACCCGCTGTGCTATAAAAATTGGGTCTTCAGCAATACCACTGCTGGGAATATACCCCAGAAAAGCCAAAAAGTATAGTCGAAGTGACATATGCACTTATATGTTCACCGCAGCACTGTTTACAATAGGCAGAATCTGGAAAAAACCCGAGTGCCCTAGAACAGATGACTGGTTGAAGAAACTCTGGTACATATATACAATGGAATACTATGCAGCTGTTAGAAAAAATGAGGTCATGACGTTTGCATATAAGTGGATCTACATGGAAAGTATCATGCTAAGTGAAATGAGTCAGAAAGAGAGAGACAGACATAGAAAGATTGCACTCATCTGTGGAATATAGAATAATAGACTATAAGACGAACACCCAAGAATAGTAGAAATAAGTACCAGGAGGTTGTCACCATGGCTTGGAGGCTGTTCTCTCATCCTGGGCAACTCAGAGAAGGGAACAGCAAGTAAAATGTGGTTGTTGGTCATGTGGGGGAAAGATGATGCGGGCCAAATATAGACTAGAGACTGAACGCAATGGCCACTCAACACCTTTATTGCAAACCACAACACCTAATCAGAGAGAGAGAACAAAAGGGAATACCCTGCCATAGTGGCAGTGTGGGGTGGGGGGAGACGGGACTGGGAAGGGGGGGTGGGATGTTGGGTTTACTGGTGGTGGAGAATGGGCACTGGTGAAGGGATGGGTTATCAAACTTTGTAAGGGAGAAACATGAGCACAAAAATGTATAAATCTGTAACTGTACCCTCACGTTGACTCACTAATTAAAAATAAACTATAAAAAAAAAAAAATTGGGTCTTGTTCACTTCTAATGCTTTGCCTGTGACACTGTTCTTTTAAGTGTTTTTAATAGGTTACAAAGTAATATAGGTTGCAAAAGAATTATTTTCCAACAGATGGATAGATTAAGTAAGTCGCTTCTGAAGTGAGCAAGCTATTCTTGAAACTTTGGGTGGGGGTGAGATTGCTTTCTGATTCAGTGATGTTACATAGAGAGCCAGTTATAGGATTTGCTTCAGACCATCTATCCAGAGAGTCTGAGCACAGATAAAGCTGCTGAGAAAGAGAAGTCACAAACAGAGGTCACTGATCAGGAAAGAAATAAATATAAAGTTGTTACTATAATATCATATCCTATCCCTGTATGTTTTGTTCCACCTGAATAATTCCAATATCCACCCATCCCTACCCCGTTATTAATTCATTGAAAACTGGTCATTAGAATTTGTGCTTTGTTTTCACTCAAATTAGAAATTTTATTTCTGCTCCAATAAATCTGTAATACCCTTTAAAATAAATCTGCATGGGCTGATATACAACCGCATCTCAGCTTTGTTGTTTGGTCCATAAAGAAGAACATCTACTGAGATATAGAAGTGACTTCCTTTGTGTTTCCTTGCTCTTTTTCCTTTGAGGTTAGCCATGCCTTTGGCCTTGAGGAAATACCTATCAAAGTCAGACCACTGAGTTCGGGGGTGTTTCTCTACTCTGCACTCAGATGTGGGTCATGTTTTATATATACACATACATATACATATACATATGCATTATATATGTATATATATATGTTGGGCTGGAGTGATAGCACTGTGGGTAGGGCATTTGCCTTGCACGCGGTGGACCCAGGTTCGATTCCTCCATCCCTCTCAGAGAGCCTGGCAGGCTACCAAGAGTATCCCACCTGCACGGCAGAGCCTGGCAAGTTCCCTGTGGCTTATTCAATATGCCAAAAACATTAACAACAAGTCTCACAATGGAGACATTATTGGTGCCCGCCTGAGCATATCGATGAACAATAGGACAACAGTGCTACAGTGCTTCAATAACTGGATGAAGAAATGTAATGTAGTAAAAGGGGGAATGTGCAGATAAGCCTTGACCCTAGAGTATAGGAAAATGATAGACAGGGAAAGGAATCAAGTGAGCAAAGAAGAAAACAGGGGTCAGGATCTCCATTATACCGGGGATGTGAGAGAGTAGTATGGCTATATATCCAAAGCACAGACTCAACAACACTGAAAAAGTGAGAGCTAAACATAGAATTTTGAAATGTGCTTGTCAAGGTCCTTGCATGCGGCCGACCTGGGTTCAATTCCTCCGTCCCTCTTGGAGAGCCCAGCAAGCTACCGAGAGTATCCCGCCTGCGAGGCAGAGCCTGGCAAGCTCCCTGTGGCATATTTGATATGCCAAAAACAGTAACAACAAGTCTCACAATAGAGATGTTACTGGTGCCTGCTCAAGCAAATCAATGAGCAAGGGATGGCAGTGATACAGTGATGTATCTGTTAGAATGAAAAAAAAAAATTAAAGGGATCCAGAAAATAGCATCTAAGCATTAGAGGATATTTGGCTGTGAAAATTAGTCTTTGTATCAGGTACTACTCGTTTACATGATTGACACGGGAGGGATTGTTAAAACTTCAAGGGACTGAATTTGCAGCACGAACTGAATGAACAGTATAATTAAAAGAAATGTGAAATGCAATTTCATTGCAATTGGATATTTGATTCTGTTTAATGACATTTAAGTGAAGCTTATTAGGAAACTCTCTTCCATTACCTTATGGATGAATTTGTTTTAAAAACTGTGTGTACATGGTTACTGAGATTTTCCAGAGAGAAATTATGAAGAAAATTGGCTTCAAATGAAGACTTTCATATAGGCAATTTCATTTTTACTATGGCTTTGAGTTACAGAAGCATAGGGTAGGAATTTAAAAATTAGGCTGGAGTGATAATACAGCAGTAGGGCGTTCGTCTTTCATGCAGCCGACCTGTGTTCAATTCCTCTGCCCTCTCGGAGAGCCCAGCAAGGTACTGAGAGTATAGTGCCCACACGACAGAGACTGGCAAGCTACCCGTGGCGTATTGGATATGCCAAAAACAGTAATAATAAATCTCACAATGAGAGACGTTACTGGTGCCCGCCTGAACAAATCGATAAACAATGGGATGACAGTGACAATGACAAATTGAGACCCCATGTATCATAAGTTCTAATTAAAGGACAATTTTGTTTCCGAACAACAAGGGATGCTCAAGTATGAGAAAGTTAGGTGTTCAGTTTTTCTCCTTGTTTTGTAGCATGTGAGAATGCCAGGTTATCTTAAGTGAGGATAATATGCAGAGGATAATGTATGCAGATAATGTACAAAACGTTTTGGGGACAGAATATTGCATATCTGAAGAATAGGTTGTGTATTTGATAATCTATTAAGGAAATAAGCCTTGGAAAGTACATGTTGTAATTGAGTTGCTGTAAATTAATACCTGGCAACCGGCCCTGTCCCTGAAAGGATTTTTGGGTTTTATTTTTATTTTTTTACCATATCCAGCAATAATCAGGGCTTACTCCTGGCCTTCCTCGGGGAAACATGGGATGCTGGGGATTGAATCCACACTCTCAAGTCTGACATGGAGAAAACTTCATGGGAGTGTTTGATTGCTGCATTTCAGCTTTTCACTTCTGAAACTCGTTGCAATAAAACCTAGGAGCATTTGGTTTTGCTAAGAAATATTTTCGGTCACTGGAAGTATACTAGGCTACTCAATATTTTTTATATCCCCTTTATCTCTTTAAAAATTGAAACGGGGCCGGAAGATAAGACAGCAGTTCAGGTGCTTGTCTTGCACGTGACTGACTTGGGTTTTATCCTTGGCACCACATATGATCCCCCAGCAGTCAGGAGTAAACCCTGAGTGCAGAGTCAGGAATAGACCCTGAGCACCATCAGGTGTGACCCCAAATCCAAAACAAAACAAAATAAAAACCTGACAATGATATCACTGTATCACTGTCATCCTGTTGCTCATGGATTTCCTTGAACAGGCACCAATAACATCTCCATTGTGAGACTTGTTACTGTTTTTGGCATATCAAATATGCCATGGGTAGCTTGCCGGGCTCTCTGAGAGGGGCGGAGGAATTGAACCCAGGTTGGCCATGTGCAAGGAAAACGACCTACCTGCCGTGCTATTGCTCCAGTCCTAGTCTCCTGGGTACCACCTATTATTGTATTAGCATCCAGTAGGGAACAGATAGTACATTAAAAAGAGAAAATTAATTAAAATTAATTAAATTAATTAATAAGAGAAAATTATATTAGCTTTTAAAATAAGTTAAAAGAAATGTCAGATTAGAGGAATACAGTACGATCTCACTCATCTTTGGTATAGAGAGAAACAGGCAAGGGGATGGATAATATCAAATCAATACAAACCCCGGGCTTTGGATTACAAAACTGAGATTACCAAGAAATGGAGGAAGAATTGGTAGATGGAGAAGGAAGATGCAGATGAGAAGTAACATAAAGAAGTGGTGGAGGGCTTGGGGTCTATAAGGTGGTGCCCCACACTCTGCTGTGTTTGGTAATTCTAGGGCTACCCTGGGGGATGCTAGAACATGGTCTAGAGGGTGACATGCAGTGTTAGAGACTGAATAATGATCATGAAATGGAAACCATTCTATGAATAACCAAATAGAATTCATAACCAATTGGTAGTGATACAATTTAAAGGAGGGAGGAATCAAAATGATGTGGAATAGATAAAAAAGAGAGAGAGATGTATGAAGTATCACTATCACTGTCATCACTGTCATCCCGTTGCTCATTGATTTGCTCCAGCGGGCACCAGTAACGTCTCCATTGTGAGACTTGTTGTCACTGTTTATGGTATATCGAATACGCCACAGGGAATTTGCCAAGCTCTGCCAAGTGGGCAGGATACTCTCAGTAGCTTTCGAGGCTCTCCAAGAGGGACGGAGGAATCGAACCTGGGTTGGCTGCATCCAAGACAAACGCCCTACCCACTGGTCTATCACTCCAGCATGCTATAAAGAAAATTGTAAAAAGTTTGATGTCTCTTGTCTAGACATAATAAAAGAGAGAAACGGTGATGATGGGTGAGATCAGTGTTTCTTGGCCTGGTTCAGACTGTGACCCCTAATCCTGTTATTTCCTTGATGGGGCCCTCCTGCCCTACATTTGGATCCTGAATCTCACGCTACAGTGTGTCTTTGTATAATTTCGCTCATATCACATTTTGGAGTACGTAGGGGCCCACGTAGCCCCTGGTTGAAAAATTCTAGTTGAGAGTTCAGAGTATTTCCAGAATTAATCTGGATATTCAGACAAGTTTTTAATTATTTGTAGCTTAGTTTTCATTTCCCTAAAATACAATGGCATTTGAATGGAATGTACCATTTCTTAGGTTGCTTGAGTTTTATAGCTTGCCCTAGTTATTATTTAGAATTTTAATCCTTTGTGACTGGAGAAATAATAACACCATAGAAGTCAGGAAACCGAAATGAGACATGAAAAATGTTTTCAGGGAAAATATTTTGAAAATGGATGCCTTGTCTCAAAAATGTGGACAGAAGTGTAGGAGTCATCAAGAAAACTGAAAATTACTTATTAACACTTACTGTGCTTCAGGCATTCAGAGGGTATATGTGTTTCCTTCCTAGTTTTATGGAGCTGATTGATACTCAGAATTGCTGTATGAATTGGAGAAGGAACAAGATGGCAGCTATAAAAGAGAAAAAAAAAATTACAGTAGAAAGGAAAAATTCAAAAAAAAAAAAAAAGCAAAGCATTTTATTTTTATGTATTTATTGGTTTGGGGGCCACACCTAGCAATGCACAGGGTTTACTCCTGGCTTTGCACTGAGGAATTACCCCTATGGGATCTCAGGGATCCAACATGGGTTGGTGACATGCACGATAAGTTCTCTATCCACTGGGATATCTCTTCAACCCCAAGAAACCATTCTCAATAGATGGGAACATCACCATTCTGGTATATAAATTTACTAACATGTGCCCCAAATGAGCAAGTAATGGGAGATGTGAAATTCTGAATACTGTTTAAGTTTCATTTATACTTGACTTTCAGATACTAATAATATTACTCCATTGGACATAATTTTTTCATACAGCCATTAACTTTAATTCAGTTATTTTTGTCATATTTGAGCCAACAGTTACTTAACACTTTATGGGAAAAAATAATATACACACACACACACTTACACTAGTTTTATTGAACAATAAATGTAGACCTTAATATAGTTGCCTCCAAAGAGGATACTGAGTGTAGATGAGAGGATTACTGGGAAATTTTCAGTTCAAATATGCATCATGCTTTGTTAACATGTTTATAACTAAGCAGGAGGTCATGAAGAGTAGATATAAAAGTCTGGAATGATGTCTTCTTGGATGAGTTTTATTCTTTGAGTTTTATTTCTATGTTGAGATAGGACTTAGAAAATTGAGAGGATAAAGGCACTTTTTTGTTTGCTTAATTATTTTATTATATAGTTTTGTTTTGGGGTCATGTTGGAAATACTCTTATTCTTGACTCTGCACTCAGGGATCATTTCTGTCAGGGTTCAGAAGGATTCAGTAGCTCAAACCCAGCTAAATCTGCATGCTAGGCAACCACACTATATACCATACTGTTGCTTTGGCCCAGTAAAGAACTGCTATTTATTTATAAAAAATTTCACTGATCGATATTCTGTGCTTTACAATATGTTTTGTATTGGTTTCTCATGCACATAATCCCAGCATCCCACCCTTCCTCAGTGTATCAGGGAGTTAGCCCCCCAAAGAAACACAAACTAACAAAAATAGGAGACATGGTTTTCTCCTCTCATAGCTCTGCCTACCCCCAACATTCACAGAGTTGATGTTGAAGAAGTCTATTTGGTTGAGATGGGAGGGATGCCATCTACTTTATTAAAATCACTAGAGTCGTGTTAGCTTCTGTTTCAGAAATAGGTAGGTCTTAGGCCATGATAATCTCTGATGTATCAAGGGCGGCTGACAGGAATGGTGTGATGATCCCAGAATCTAGCAGGAGTACACGCAGAGCAAGAATTCCAAGACAAGAAATTGAAGAAGCAACCAGAACTTATTGGAGTACAAAGGGGTTTGTAATATACCTTTTAAGTAATAAGGAATCTTGAGTATGAGAAATCACATTTTTAGATATGTTTTCTAGAAAAGCCACTTCACTGGCCATTTTGAAAACGGATTGGCAAAAAATTGAATAGCTTAACTAAAATTATAAGACCCGGAATGGGTACTGTAGGGGTGTGTGGGGCGGTCTACAGGGATAATGATGCCCAGATTACTATATTTAATCAGTTGCACAACATCTATTTTTAGGCAAGCACCATACTCACTATACTATCACTATACTGCCACAAAATCTATTTTTACATCTAATAGCAAATTGAGATTCATCTTAGTAACTAGTGGTGTTTTTTAAAGCATCTGCAGTCAAGCTGCTATTACAGTTTTATAGCCTTTATACTTATCAACTTGGTTGACAGTGTCCTTGAAAAAAAATTGTAATTTGACTGTTACTGCTGGTGATGTGATAGTACCACTGCAATCTCCTAAGTCAAAGTTTTGTAAAATAAGAAAAACATAATGACAGCTATCAGTCCTGCATATTTTCTTTGGTGTCTTATGTTGAGGTTTAATGCCCACTCATGTCAAAATGTGCAGCATAGAAAAATGATATTTCTTAGAGAAAAATAAAAAATAATGCAAAAAAATTAGACATAAATATCATTTAATATTAGGAAAGAATAGATGTTGAGAAGAGGTTAAGTTATGAATAATATGTATAGTGTAAAAAGGTAAAAAAATAATAAAAATTAAAATTAAAAATAAAAATCTTTTCCTTGCAGAATAATAATTTAGATAAATCCCATATATTAACAATTTTGAGGTGAAGAGCAACTCTAGAAAGTTGGACTCTGGATGAGAAATTTAGAATCACTTACTTATTTTATTCATATTTTACTCATTAGGTATGTATTAAAATCAGTATCATAGTGAACTAATTTTTAGAGAGAAATTTTATTTCCATTAATATCTATAAAATGTATATGTTACAGAAAAATGACATTGGGTTAATTTTATTTTTACCACTAACAATTTCTACTACTAACAATTAGTAGAATAGTTCTGCAATTATTTTTTCAATATTTTTTGGGGGGGAACACCCAGCAGTGTTCAGAGCTTACTCCCAGTTTTGCACTTAGTGATTATCCTGGCAGCCTTGGGGGACTATATGGGATGCCAGGGATTAAATCCTGGTTAGCTGTGTGCAAAGCAAACACCCTGTCGTATTACTCCAGCCCTTGATAAACTAAGTAACATTTCTTAAAGGTGTTGGGGCTAAATTGAATCATAAGATAATGGAAATGGAATCCCCAATTACACAGACATAAATATCATTCAGTATTAACATTAATAGGAAAGAATAGATGCTGAAAAGTGGTTAATTTTTGAATAACATGTATAATATAAATAACTGATCGTAAGGAAAATTCTATTGCACATTTAAAATATGTTAAATAGTAATGGTATATACATTATATTTATGTATATGTGTGAATATTTGCATACATATTTATATATAATATATATATACACACATTTACTACTAGCTAGCAATCTTTGGGAAAAATTGCTTTTTTTTTTTTTTTTGGTTTTTGGGTCACACCCGGCGATGCACAGGGGTTACTTCTGGCTCTGCACTCAGGAATTACTCCTGGTGGAGCTCAGGGGACCACATGGGATGCTGGGAATCGAACCTGGGTTGGCCGCATGCAAGGCAAACGCCCTCCCCGCTGTGCTATCGCTCCAGCCCCAAAATTGATTTTTTTCAAGCTTAAAAGACAATACAGGTTTTACAGACAGCTCTGTGAGCTGAGCATTTCTTTGTATGCAGGAGTCAGTTCCCTAGCACCACGTGAGCACCACATATTTCTTCCATGTGTCTTTTAATTCCTTTCTCGATCACACAAGTATTTTTTTCTTTTTCTTTTTTTGCTTTTTGGGTCACACCCAGCGATGCACAGGGGATACTTGATCACCCTGCTGATTACTGAAACAACTGGGACTTTTAGAGCTAAGATTATGACTATCACAAAAACCCAATAAGAAAAGAGAAGTTTATTCCTGCTAAGCTAAGCAGCAGAACAGAGGCCATTACTGTGTCATTGAAAAACTGTTCAATAATGTGCTGATAACCTTTTGTAGGCTTTTGTGGCCTGTTCAAATGAAAGAACTGCTCAAAGTATGGATGGAGTTGTTTGTGGTGCAAAAACTCACTTTGAGCTAGAGGTCCATCAAGAGATTTCCTTCAAGTAAGCAGAGCAGACCTTAGCATCTTACTGATTTTATGTCATAAGAGCTGACACAAAAATCCAATTAAATGTATCAAATTTATTTTGACAAACATAAAAGTAATGCATTTTGAATTTATTTTAAATTGAAAATATGGGGTATGCTTACAAGAATGTTGAAAATTGAAAATCAACAGTGGAAATCTCTTTTGTCCTACTCCATTTTGCTTAAACAACTATGGCTATCAAACTTACGAATATCCTTCTAGACATTGTTCTAAGTAAAATGACACATGTATTCCCTCATCATTGTTTCGGTATTCTCCCCTATTCTATTCTGTCCCCGTGAACCTTTGTTGGAAACTTCCTACTAAAGACCAGTTCTCAGTTTCTGCTACCTTGGGCATTGTTTATTACCTGTTGAATTTCTTTCTGTATCTCATGGGCTCTAGCAATAGCACAGTGGGTAGTGCGTTTGCCTTGCATAAGGTCAGCTGACCCAGGTTTGATTCTTCTGTCCCTTTCGTAGAGCTCAGCAAGCTACTGAGAGTATCCCTCCAGCACGGTAGAGCCTGGCAAGCTACCCATGGCGTATTTGATATGCCAAAAGTAGTAACAAGTCTCATGATGGAGACGTTACTGGTGCCCTCTCAAGCAAGTCAGTGAGCAACGGGATGACAGTGACAATGATCTCATGCAAAAAAAATAATTCAGCTTGTCTTTCTCCTTTTGACTAACTTCACTTAGCAGAATGGTCTCCAGATCCATCCACATAGTATATTATTGAATGACTTCGGCCTTTCTTTTTTATTTATACATTTATTTATTTTATTTAATCTTTTCTTAAAGCTGGGTAGTATTGCACTGCACTGTGCATATATATCAGAGTTTCTTTACCGGGTTCTGTTCTTGGACACGGGTTGTTTTCAGATTCTCATTGCTATTGATGATAGTCCTAAAATGAACAAAGGAGTGTAAATCATTTTCTTCTGAAGAGAGCTTTAAACTTTTGGTGTAGGTGACAAAAAATGGAATTGCTGGGTCAGTGAGAAGCTCACTTCCAAGTTTTTTGCGAAGTGTTCATGTTGCTTTCCAAGCAGGCTGGACCAGTCAACATTCCCACCAGCAGTAAATGAGGGTTCATTTTCCCCACATCCACACCAACGTTGGTTGACTTTGTTCATTGTGATGTGTGCCAGTCTCGTTGGTGAGAAGTCGTATCTCGTTGTTTTGATTTGCATTTCCCTGATGATAAGGGATGCAGATAATTTTTTTCCACATATCTTCTGGCCATCTGTAAGTCTTCTTTGAAGAAGTTTCTGTTCATCACTCTTTCCCATTGTTAGAAGGGATGTTTTATTTTTTTCTGTTAAAGACCTATCTGTGCTTTCTATATTCCATATCTTAACCATTTTCAGATGAATGTTTAGCAAATATTTATCCATTCCTGAGGTCTTCTTTTTTCTGGTCATCATTTTGCCACACAGAAGCTTCTTGGTTTGTTGCAATTCTGTTTGTTTATCTTATTTTTGTTTGCTTGGCCAATGGCGTTGAATAATTGAAGATACCTTTAGATTCACTATCATGAAGTTTTCTACCTATAGTTTTCTCAAACGCTTGAATATTGAGGTCTTTACTCCACTTTTGATTTGACTTTTTTTGCATGGGCTAGAGCCATAGCACAGCAATAGGGAGTTCACCTTGCATGCGGCTGACCCAGGTTCGATTCCTCCGCCCCTCTCGGAGAGCCCGGCAAGCTACTGAGAGTATCTCGCCCACACAGCAGAGCCTGGCAAGCTCCCTGTGGTGGATTCAACATGCCAAAAACAGTAACAAACAAGTCTCATAATGGAGATGTTACTGGTGGCTGCTCAAGCAAATCGATGAGCAACGGGATGACAGTGATACAGTGATTTTTTGCATGGTATTAGAAAGGGGTCTGGATTAATTATTTTGCATGTGACTAACCAATTTTCCTAGTACTATTAATTGAAAAGACTTTCCTTACTCCACTTCATGCTATTTGCTTCCTTATCAAAGATTAGTACCGATATACCTGAGGATCTGTCTCTGGATTCTCAATTCTCATTTTTGTTCCGTTGGTCAGAGAGTTTTTAGTACTGCACATTTCATTACTGCAGAATTATAGTATAGTTTGATGTTGGGGAAAGAGAACCTTCTATTTTCTTTTTTACCTAGGATTTATTTGATTTTCAGGGGGGTTTATTACTCCACATAAAATTTAACTGTATTTGACCTATGTCTTAAAAAAATTGAATCTATATAATGCTTTGAACTAAAAGACAAGTTACCTACTCTCACCACTGCTACTTAATATAGTTTTGGGAGTTCTTGCCATAGCAATTATATAAGAAACAATATTAAGGGCATATAGATCAAAAAAGAGGTTAAACTGTCACTATTTTGAGAGGACCTGCTACTACTTAGAAAATCCTAAAGCCTCCACAAAAAACTTCCTGGACACAGTAGACTTGTACAGAAATTGGTAGGCTACAAAATAAACATACAGGAATTTATGGCTTCTATATATGCAAATAATGAAAGCAAATAAGAGATAAGCTTAAAACACCAACAATCCCATTCATAACTATGCCTTAAAATATCATTTACCTGGGAATTAGCATAACAAAAAGTGAAAGACATACAAAATAACCATGAATAACTACTCAACAATGTAACAGATGAACTTTAGAAAATGGAAACACATCTATTCATGGATTCGAAGGATTAGTACTGTCAAAATGAGAATATGAGATCATATTAAGCTTGCTGATATGCAAAGTTCATTTGTGCTTGTATTCTGCTTATTTAAATAGCCAAATAAATACTTTAAGCTTAAATGCTCAAATCGCCTTCAAATACTTAAGTATACTTAAATATTTTCATCTAATTATCATAATCATGTGATTATATACTTTAATATAATTCAATTAATTATCCTTCTACTGAATATTTAGATTTCCTAGATTGTGAAACTATAACAAAAATAATTACAATGTGCCCTTATAGGGGCCAGAGCGATAGTACAGCAGGTAGGGCTTTTGCCTTGCACGCGGCCTACCCGGGTTCGATCTCCGGCATCCCATGTGGTCCCCCAAGCACTGCCAGGAGTAATTCCTGAGTGCAAAGCCAGGAGTAACCCCTGAGCATTGCTGGGTGTGACCCAAAAAGCAAAAAAAAAACAAAACAATGTGCCCTTATAATACAATAAATTATTACTGAGGTGGCAAGGTTTAGGGCTATACCCAGTGGTGCTCAGGGACTACTCTGATTCTATGCTTGATGGTACTTTAGTTTTCTTGGGAATTTTGCAGTGTCAGGGATTCAAATGTGGTCAGCGGCATTCAAGAGGAGTGCCTGTCACCTCACAACAAATTATTTTATTCTTATAAATTTATCTGTGGGATAAATTCAGATAAGTGAAATTCTGATTTAATTATCGTCCTTAATCATTTAAACTTGCCTATTGTTTGTTGAAATTTGGGCTTTTAACCTATGAGAAAGCAAAGCACACAATTTTTATAATAAAGATAATTTCTTTGAGGGGGGGAGGGGAGGATGGGCCAAACCTGCCAATGTTTGGGGCTTACTCCTGGCTCTGTTCTCGTGAATCACTTCTGTCAGTGCTCAGGGATCATATGTGATATTGAGGATCAAAGTAGGGTTGGCCACCAATGGGGGAAGTGCCCTAGCCCTGGTAGCATCTCTCTGGACCCTCCAAAATAATTTCTTTGCCAGTAAAGTCAAATAAAACTTCCACAAAATGTACTTAGTTTTCTTTCTTTATCTTTCATTTCTCTCTCTCACACACACTCTCTCTCACTCTGTGTTATTTTGGGGTCATATTTAAGAGTACTCAGGGCTTGCTCCTTACTCTGTGCTCAGGGAATACTCCTGGTGGTACTATCAGCTATTCTGGGAATTAACCAGTGTTGGCTGCATCCAAAGCAAATGTCTAAATTCCATTACTATCTCTCCTACTCAAGTTTTCTATTTTCCTGAAAACACAAAGTTCCACACACCTAGCAGTGTTGTTAATTTTTCTGTCTGTCATACAGACAGTGAAAGAGCATAGTCAATTAGACCATTGAAGTCTACAACTATCTAGACTATCTACAACTACCTAGAACTATCTTATTTCTTATTTATCTTATTTATTTTATTTTATTTTATTTTATTTATCTTATTCAGTCTGGTAATCACTGGGTGTGGTAGACATAACCTTTCTCCTTTTTCAGCGAGCTCCCAGGACCTTTTATCTTTGCCACCTTGTTAATGAGGCAATCACAGTGACTTTTAATCTCCTTCATAATGAATGTTCTTTTAATGAACAATTTAATTCACTTCACATTTTTACTGCGAACAGAAGGTATATACAGAAAGCCAGTTATCTACTAAAATCATGCTCCTCTTTTCTCTCCTGTTATCAGGGCTGGCAGGGGTCTTTATGGTATTGACAGTATGCCAGATCTCCGCAGGAAAAAAACCTTGCCTATTGTACGAGATGTGGTAAGTTTTAGGTTTCTTTGATTACATGTTTTTTTCTTTTCATAAGATGTCATATTTTCCTTCCCATTAGGTGACTAGCTATATGTATGTTAAGAGTCTAAACTCTGCGAAGTAAAACATATTATGTCTTTGAAATTTCTAAGTGGAGAAAATAATTCTGAATGTTAGTATTTATTAAGACAACAAAGGACCCTGTATTTAAGTGAAAATGGTCTCAAATGCATGCTAATCTGGCTTCTACAAGCCAGATTCTAGTGCATTATTAATGAGCACCATATCAACGAACAGTTTAAGTCTTTTTTTGGAACATCCTTTAATCCAGTGACTTTAATATTTTATGAAACAAGCAGATCATACTAACGAATTCTTTTTCATAGGATGGAGCCACAGCAGTATTTTAGCTACCATGCAAGGCTCATCCTCTAGGGAGCACGTTCTCCAGCCCTCTGGGCTATGCTCCTACCCCTCATTAGATGAAAATCTTATATTGCCTTTCTGTGGTACCAGATTGGACCTCAGCACCATGTGGTTGGCACCCTTTTCCTCACCCACCATACCAGTGTAGCTGAATGGACCTTAGAACTGCTGGGAAACTCCCACTCAAAAACTTTAAATTCAGTTAAAAGATCATATCTAGCAGAATTAATAAGTAATTCTACCAGCCAAAGAAAACCATGGTATCCAAGTCACCAAATCTCTATTAACACTAAAGATGAATCTGTATACTCAAACTATTCTATTGTGAATTGTTTGAAGAAATAAGAAATAACTTAGACCTGGAAGGAATTTTATGCACATTATAAAAATAAACTCATCAATGTAAATGAGTGTTTTCTATCACCTACAATGCATTCACATTTTTTGTAGATTTTTTTAAAAATGGGTTGTGACATAAAATTGTGTTTTCCTAGAGAAACAGAAATTTTCTTTACAACAAGAAAAAAACTGTAGCACTGTAGCACTGTCGTCCCATTGTTCATCAATTTGCTCGAGCGGGCAACAGTAACGTCTCCATTGTGAGACTTGTTGTTGTTTTTGGCATATCAAATATGCCATGGGTAGCTTGCCAGGCTCTGCCGTGAGGGCGGGATACCCTCGGTAGCTTGCCAGGCTCTCTGAGAGGGATGGAGAGATTGAACCCAGGTCAACCTCTGCAAGGCAAATGCCCTACCCACTGTGCTTTCATTATATGTTATTTTAAATTTTGCTATAAAAACCTTTATCTGAAGCACATAGTTCTGTTTTTAAATCAGTAAGATTATATTTTTACTAGAAGGCTCTTATACTAAAATGCATGAAGCATTCATATAATTACCTCAGATTTCTGCCATTATGCAGTCATTATTTCAGAGTATTGGGCTTCTTTAGCACTTTATACTTTTTCTTTTCACTTTTTATTTGTCTAATCATTTGTACTTTGCTTCCTCTGGCACTTGGAATCTTCAGGCCATGGTGAGTGAATTTTTTTTTTAATTTATTTGGGTTGTACTTTTACCAGTCTTAGCAAATATATATTGCACTCATGCTTGGTATAAAAGAGGAACATATGGTGAATTAAAGCACACATAAAAATATAAGAAAACTTGGGTTGTCTGAGAATTCCACCTCTAGTTCATTTCTGAAAGACAAACCAAATTATATCTACAACAGGTGCAAAAGCAGACTAAAATA